>NC_092107.1:46928650-46996063 GCF_045679555.1 Salvelinus alpinus | reverse complement strand
AAAGAAAACAACAGATCACAAATATGGGACTTTTATTAAAAAGAAATATATACTGAACAAGAGTAAATACAACAATGAACAATTTGATGTAGTTACAGTTCATATCAGGAAATCAGTCAACTGAAATAAATTCATTAGGCCCTAATCTATGGATTTCACGGGGAGCCTGGCTCAGCCAATCAGAATGAGTTTTTCCCCACAAAATTGCGTTATTACCTTGACAAAGGAGAAATGATCACTAACAGGGATGTAAACACATTTGAGCAAAATAGACTTTTTGTGCGTTAGTTAAGTATAGATTAAAAGGGCCTCCCGAGTGGGGATGTCCTTTACTCATAGCGCACTAGCGACTCCTGTGGCTTGCCGGGCGCAGTGCACGCTGACACGGTCACCAGGTGTACGGTGTTTCCTTTGACACATTGGTGCTGCTGGCTTAAGTGGGCATTGTGTCAAGAAGCAGTGCACCCTGGTTGGGTTTCGGAGGACGCACGGCTCTTGACCTTCCCCTCTCCCGAGTCCATACGGAAGGTGCAGCGATGAGCCAATTGGAAACCACGAAATTGGGGAGAAAACAGGGTATAAAAACACAAAAGAAACTTTTAAAAAAGTGGATTAAATATCCAAAGGCTTCATCTACAATATAAATCTATAGCCGTGGATTACATAAATGTTTAAACAGAGGTTGCTATTAGTTACATATTTACATGAATGATTAACATTGGTTAAATTCATGTCGTATCAGTTTTCCCTGAGTGCAAAGCTTTTTGTCTGGGTCAGACCACATGGAGAGTAGTGGTCTGGTTTGATGAACGGTGGTACAACAGGAAGCTGATCAGGACATTACTTGTTTCCTTCAGCGATGTGAGACAACATTACACACAACATTACACACTTAAAGAGATCCTGCTGGACAATCAAGTTACAACCACAGCTGGCATTTCCAGTTTTAGAACAGAGAGCGTCACACCATTTCATTTTCTCTCCTGCCGCACGTCACCGAAATCATAAGGAGAGTATTTTTAAAACGTCCATCTCTGACATCACTGGGCATCACTGAGCATAATCACACCGAGTGGCAGACTGACGGAGGTCTGTGGGACGGAAATGGTTCTATTTATGTAAAGTGACATTAAGCTAGAGACAAAGTGCCCAATTACAGATCAACTTCCAGCCCCTATGCATTGTGTCCCTCTGAAAGGACTGCGTAGGACTATATGGGTCAGTTGAACAAAGCTTTGCCAGAGACCAAGGTGGAGGTACACCCATATTGCTAATACCTGTCTAATAGTTTTAGGCATCTAAAATGGTTACAGGTTGGGAATCGGGAGCAGGGTTTGGGACTCGGGAGCAGGGTTTGGGAATCGGGAGCAGGGCTTGGGAATCGGGAGCAGGGCTTGGGAATCGGGAGCAGGGTTTGGGAATCGGGAGCAGGGTTAGGGTTAGGGCATCGGGAGCAGGGCTTGGGCATCGGGAGCAGGGCTTGGGCATCGGGAGCAGGGCTTGGGCATCGGGAGCAGGGTTTGGGAATCGGGAGCAGGGCTTGGGCATCGGGAGCAGGGCTTGGGAATCGGGAGCAGGGCGTGGGAATCGGGAGCAGGGCGTGGGAATCGGGAGCAGGGCGTGGGAATCGGGAGCAGGGCGTGGGAATCGGGAGCAGGGCGTGGGAATCGGGAGCAGGGCGTGGGAATCGGGAGCAGGGCGTGGGAATCGGGAGCAGGGCTTGGGAATCGGGAGCAGGGTTTGGGAATCGGGAGCAGGGTTTGGGAATCGGGAGCAGGGCTTGGGAATCGGGAGCAGGGTTTGGGACTCGGGAGCAGGGTTTGGGAATCGGGAGCAGGGCTTGTGAATCAGAAGCAGGCATGATGGTGGGAGTTTCTTTTTGCCTTTGTAGACCATCATAACATTCAGCCTCGCTATACTGTAACCTTCTAACCAGAGGGAAGTCTGGAAACTGGCCCGTTCAGTCCACCATGTTGGCTCCTTACTGTACATTCAGCCTCTTCAGCAGTCACACAGCCTCCTACTAACCACACAGGGACGTGTTATTTGGCCATTTTTGGAACATTTGTCACATTCAGTTAACATTACAAATGGCCTCCCAGCTGCACACACAGATAAGTTGGAAAATACAGTGCCATTTGTGTATCTGAGCCTCTTCCCCATCAGTCTCATCACACACTATAGCCTGACCACAGAGCAGAGGTGAAACTGACCTGGACACTGAGCCATGTTGGCTCCATACACTCAGCCAGATCATCATCACACCAGGACAACCAGGCATTTTAAAGAGCATGACAATTAAAACAAATATATATATACAGATCATCAACATAGTTGTTTTGTTCCTATAAATTGTTAGTTACTATGTAGTAGAGAGGGTACGTTTCATTCATGGAAACTTCTGGGGAGTTTTTCCAGAAGGAAATAGTTAATCAAATGATTCCGTGTCCATATCAGTTTGAACGCGCCGTCCTACTATAGGTGTCCACTCTGTGTGTGGCAGTTTTAAACTTTGACCCCAGCATGTCATGTGTGTGTCCAAGGGGGGGATGTCCTTCGGGGGCCCAAAATAAACAGTTACGCGGGCTGTGGTTGGCCAGAATCCCATCAGTGGGAGGAATCAGAGTGTTGTTGACAGGTCAAAAGGTCAAATGTCCTTACGATATAGACCGGTAGAAGGCGGAGAACGTTGCATGGGTAACAATGAAAAACCCCATTCTAATAGAAACAGTCAGCAGGCAAGGCTCACACATACATTTGTCTGTTGACCCACGGAGAGATTCTATTGGTGAATTTAGTGTCAAGTCAGCTCTCTCATTGGTTGATAGTGCTTGCAGGCAGCTCATTGGTGTATTCAGTCGCTGGTGGAAAGAGCTCACACGTCGCTCTGTTGACCAAAGACTTTGAAATGGGTGTATTCAGTGACGGTCCGCTCAACGTCAAAGGCCGTCTTCGGCATAAGGTTCACTCATTGGTCTGTTCGAGAACAGGCAGGTCACTTGTGTAATTAGTGGGTGGAGCCTGCCGTTCCAGATCACACATTGGTTTCCAGCCCTTGGAGGCGGTCCATCCTCTGCATGTTGCGCTCAATAGTGGCCTGGCACGTGATTGGTTCAGCACATTCTGACAGGAACCAACCCCTCTCGCCATCACGGAGTCGCTCGCCCTCATACCAGCCTGAAAGAGACACACAGACCACTCTATATTCCTTTATTTATCCTTCAGAAAATCACTTCACAGGGCTGAAGGAAACAGTTTCCTGTTCAAAGCAGGAAGTGAGCACTGAGCTAGCTCTTGAACTCTTAAATGGCGTCCGTTTGATGCTCTATTCTGTCTGTTCTAGAAAGCCCTTTCACATGAAAGAGATGGTTGCCATGGAGACACAAAGGTAAATTACCTTTAACCTTGAGTTGTGTGACTGTGTGTGTGTGTGTGCATCAACACTACACAGATACATCTCTTTCAATGATTTTCCAGGGAGAATAGAAACAAGGAGAAAAAATGAGTGAGAGACCAATAAGAGGGGGTGTAAAGAGAAACAAGAGAGAGGCAGGCAGAGAGAGAGAGAGGCAGAGAGAGAGAGAGAGGCAGAGAGAGAGCGAGAGAGGCAGGCAGAGAGAGAGGCAGAGAGAGAGAGAGAGGCAGAGAGAGAGAGAGAGGCAGAGAGAGAGAGAGAGGCAGAGCGAGAGAGAGAGAGAGAGAGAGAGAGAGAGAGAGAGAGAGAGAGAGAGAGAGAGAGAGAGAGAGAGAGAGAGAGAGAGAGAGAGAGAGAGAGAGAGAGAGAGAGAGAGAGAGAGAGGCAGGCAGAGAGAGAGAGAGAGGCAGGCAGAGAGAGAGAGAGAGAGGCAGGCAGAGAGAGAGACGCAGAGAGAGAGACACAGAGAGAGAGAGAGAGACACAGAGAGAGAGAGAGAGGCAGGCAGAGAGAGAGAGAAAGAGAGGCAGGCAGAGAGACGCAGAGAGAGATGCAGAGAGCGAGACGCAGAGAGAGATGCAGAGAGCGAGAGAGAGAGAGGCAGGCAGAGAGAGAGAGGCAGGCAGAGAGAGACGCAGAGAGAGACGCAGAGAGAGAGAGAGAGAGAGAGGCAGGCAGAGAGAGAGAGAGAGGCAGGCAGAGAGAGAGAGAGACGCAGAGAGAGAGAGGCAGAGAGATGAGAGACTAACAGTGTAACATACCATCCTCCACAGTCTGTGACACCAGGACCACGTCAGCCACCTGCAGTGACAGCTCATCAGGCTGCTTGGCTGTGTACGTCCTCGTCACCACCACCTGCATGGCATCTGGGACAACACAAACGGAACAAAGTTTACACTCTAACCCAGGACAACACAAACACAACACAGAGTTAAACTCTGGGACAATACAGACACAACACAGAGTTAAACTCCAACCCTAGGACAACACAAACACAACACAGAGTTAAACTCTGGGACAATACAGACAACACAGAGTTTACACTCTAACCCTAGGACAACACAACACAGAGTTAAACTCTAACTCTGGGACAATACAAACATTACAGAGTTAACATTTTAAGTCTGGGACAACACAAACACAACACAGAGTTTAAACTCTGACCCTGGACAACAGGTCCTGGCTTTTTAAGTAACAAACTAGTTCTAGAAGTTATAATACTTGTATTTGATCCGTAGCGGTGCTTTTTGTTTTGTTTATTAAGTTGAATAGAAAAGCCCTGAAAATGTTATGACTCATGTGTTTACTACCAAATGCACAAGAACTGATTAATCATTCAAGCCGTTAAAACAGGTTGTACCTCCTAATGATTTACTGCAGGCAGAGTACAATCTGGAAACCAGTTCACCGCTGAGTTTCATTCTCTCGCTCTAATTAAAGGGATAGTTCGGGATTTTGGCAATTGCTAACTAGCGTTAGCAAAATGACTGGAAGTCTATGGGAACAGCTAGCATGCAATTGCTCCTGTAGACTTAGTCATTACGCTAACGATAGTTAGCATTGACTTGCAAAACTACCTCTGACTTCCTACATACTGGACGCAGAGACATAAAAAAATCCCGCAGTATCCCTTTAAGGAGTGATTTAGACAGAAAAGCAGCTGACCTACAGCTTGGATTTGAACACCCCTGTACTACTGTAGACTCCCTCAGACAGGGACACTGTTCCACTACTTCACCACTAGGTGGTGCTGTGGGACTACATGTGCGTTCCACTGACCAGTCAAGTTTATATATTTTTTTAACCTTTATTTAACTTGGCAAGTCAGTTAAGAACACATTCTTATTTACAATGACGGCCTACCGGGGAACAGTGGGTTAACTGCCTTGTTCAGGAGCAGAACGATGTATTTTTACCTTGTCAGCTCAGGGATTCGATCTTGCAACCTTTTGGTTACTAGTCCAACGCTCTAACCACTAGGCTACCTGCCGCCCCAAGTTCGACAGTACTGTCTGAAGGTAGGTAGGTGTGTGTGTGTGGTGTTGAACTCACTGGTCCGGTCTTGGTTCTTCTCGTCATTGCTGCTCTGACCCAGAGCAGTGATCCAGCGAGCACACTCGTTCCTGTTGGACAGACATGCATCATTTTACAACCCTTTTCAATGCTTTCTGTCTTACTTGTCAGTGAGTCATTCGTCATAACAATATACATGTTCGTGTGGCCAGGAAAAAACACAATTTCATTTCAGTTTTACTTTCCTTTTCCCCCCCCAACCCAGGGGCCTGTTTCAACAAGTTAATGGAATCAGTCAATCCATTTGACTTTTACATTTCAGTCATGAAGCAGACACTTTTTTTTCAGAGCGACATAGGATACAATCCAGAGGACAAGTATCGCAGGACAGCATCACACACAACAACCTCACAGCATCACACACAACAACCTCACAGCATCACACACAACAGCATCACACACAACAGCATCACAGCATCACACACAACAACCTCACAGCATCACACACAACAGCATCACACACAACAGCATCACAGCATCACACACAACAACCTCACAGCATCACACACAACAGCATCACAGCATCACACACAACAGCATCACACACAACAACCTCACAGCATCACACACAACAGCATCACAGCATCACACACAACAGCATCACACACAACAGCCTCACAGCATCACACACAACAGCCTCACAGCATCACACACAACAACCTCACAATATCACAAAAGCACATTACAACAGAGTAATACACTGATTAAGGATCTGACCTTTTTCTCCCCCCGCCCCTCTCCTCCTCTCCCCTTACCCCCGTCTCCTCCTCTCCCCCCGCCCGTCTCCTCCTCTCCCCCCGCCCGTCTCCTCCTCTCCTGTCTCCTCCTCTCCCCCTGCCCGTCTCCAAATCTACTCTCCCCCCGCCCGTCTCCTCCTCTCCCCCGTCCCCTCCTCCTCTCACCCCCCCCCTCCCCCCTCCCCTCACCCCCCTCCCCTCCTCCTCACCCCCCTCCCCTCCTCCTCTCCCCCCTCCCCTCCCAGTGCTCATCCCTGAGAGAGAGGGAGAACAGAGGTGTTTTTGATTCAGTTGAACAGGGACAGAGGCTAATTCACAAGAAAGGAACAGAGCAGCCTCTGGTGAATGGGAGGAGGGACACAGGTCAGGTTTCACCAGGTAACTCTACCTGCCCATACCAAAGGAGAGAGGAAGATTTAGAGAAAGAGAGAGGGGGTGGTCAGAGAAAAGGAGAGAAAGAAACAGGTAAAATATAGTGATTTATAGAGGACTGAGCTAGATTGACAGATAGAGAGAGAAAAAGAAAGCCTGGGTGGAAAGAGAATGAAAACATAACGAGAAGGAGAGGGGATAGAGGGGGTGGCAGTCTCTGTCTCACCCCCACTGTGGACAGCCAGCCAGGACCAGTCTGTCTCACCCCCACCATGGACAGCCAGCCAGGACCAGACTGTCTCAACCCCAATGTGGACAGTCAGCCAGGACCAGTCTGTCTCACCCCCACCGTGGACAGCCAGCCAGGACCAGTCTGTCTCACCCCCACAGTGGACAGCCAGCCAGGACCAGTCTGTCTCACCCCCACCGTGGACAGCCAGCCAGGACCAGTCTGTCTCACCCCCACCGTGGACAGCCAGCCAGGACCAGTCTGTCTCACCCCCACCGTGGACAGCCAGCCAGTCTCTGTCTCACCCCCACTGTGGACAGCCAGCCAGGACCAGTCTGTCTCACCCCCACCATGGACAGCCAGCCAGGACCAGACTGTCTCACCCCCAACGTGGACAGCCAGCCAGGACCAGTCTGTCTCACCCCCACCGTGGACAGCCAGCCAGGACCAGTCTGTCTCACCCCCACCGTGGACAGCCAGCCAGGACCAGTCTGTCTCACCCCCACCGTGGACAGCCAGCCAGGACCAGTCTGTCTCACCCCCACCGTGGACAGCCAGCCAGGACCAGTCTCTGTCTTACCCCCCACTGTGGACAGCCAGCCAGGACCAGTCTGTCTCACCCCCACCATGGACAGCCAGCCAGGACCAGACTGTCTCACCCCCAACGTGGACAGCCAGCCAGGACCAGTCTGTCTCACCCCCACCGTGGACAGCCAGCCAGTACCAGTCTGTCTCACCCCCACAGTGGACAGCCAGCCAGGACCAGTCTGTCTCACCCCCACTGTGGACAGCCAGCCAGGACCAGTCTGTCTCACCCCCACCGTGGACAGCCAGCCAGGACCAGTCTGTCTCACCCCCACCGTGGACAGCCAGCCAGGACCAGTCTCTGTCTTACCCCCCACTGTGGACAGCCAGCCAGGACCAGTCTCTGTCTCGCCACCACCGTGGACAGCCAGCCAGGACCAGTCTGTCTCACCCCCACCGTGGACAGCCAGCCAGGACCAGTCTGTCTCACCCCCACCGTGGACAGCCAGCCAGGACCAGTCTCTGTCTTACCCCCCACTGTGGACAGCCAGCCAGGACCAGTCTGTCTCACCCCCACCATGTCCAGCCAGCCAGGACCAGACTCTCACCCCCAACGTGGACAGCCAGCCAGGACCCGTCTGTCTCACCCCCACCGTGGACAGCCAGCCAGGACCAGTCTGTCTCAGTCTGTCACCGTGGACAGCCAGCCAGGACCAGTCTGTCTCACCCCCACCGTGGACAGCCAGCCAGGACCAGTCTGTCTCACCCCCACCGTGGACAGCCAGCCAGGACCAGTCTCTGTCTCGCCACCACCGTGGACAGCCAGCCAGGACCAGGACCAGGCTCTGTCTCACCCCCACCGTGGACAGCCAGCCAGGACCAGGACCAGTATCTGTCTCACCCCCACCGTAGACAGCCAGCCAGGACGAGTCTCTGTCTCGCCCCCACCGTGGACAGCCAGCCAGGACCAGTCTCTGTCTCGCCACCACCGTGGACAGCCAGCCAGGACCAGGACCAGGCTCTGTCTCACCCCCACCGTGGACAGCCAGCCAGGACCAGGACCAGTATCTGTCTCACCCCCACCGTAGACAGCCAGCCAGGACGAGTCTCTGTCTCGCCCCCACCGTAGACAGCCAGCCAGGACGAGTCTCTGTCTCGCCCCCACCGTGGACAACCAGCCAGGACGAGGAGACTCAGAGGCTGCGGCACAAAGTGCACCCTATTGCCTATATAGTGTGTTCATTTTGGCCCCACAGGACTCTAGTCAACCGGAATGCTGTACAAATGACCTCGAATAACCTGTACCCCTGTATATAGTCTCATTACTAACCTGTTCCCTTGTATATAGCCTCATTACTAACCTGTTCCCTTGTATATAGCCTCATTACTAACCTGTAACCCCTGTATATAGCCTCATTACTAACCTGTTCCCTTGTATATAGTCTCATTACTAACCTGTACCCCTGTATATAGCCTCATTACTAACCTGTACCCCCTGTATATAGTCTCATTACTAACCTGTACCCCTGTATATAGTCTCATTACTAACCTGTACCCCTGTATATAGTCTCATTACTAACCTGTACCCCTGTATATAGTCTCATTACTAACCTGTACCCCCGTATATAGTCTCATTACTAACCTGTACCCCCTGTATATAGTCTCATTACTAACCTGTACCCCCTGTATATAGTCTCATTACTAACCTGTACCCCTGTATATAGCCTCATTACTAACCTGTACCCCCTGAATATAGTCTCATTACTAACCTGTACCCCTGTATATAGCCTCATTACTAACCTGTACCCCCTGTATATAGTCTCATTACTAACCTGTACCCCCTGTATATAGGCTCATTACTAACCTGTACCCCTGTATATAGTCTCATTACTAACCTGTACCCCCTGTATATAGTCTCATTACTAACCTGTACCCCTGAATATAGTCTCATTACTAACCTGTACCCCTGTATATAGCCTCATTACTAACCTGTACCCCCTGTATATAGTCTCATTACTAACCTGTACCCCCTGTATATAGGCTCATTACTAACCTGTACCCCTGTATATAGTCTCATTACTAACCTGTACCCCCTGTATATAGTCTCATTACTAACCTGTACCCCTGTATATAGTCTCATTACTAACCTGTACCCCTGTATATAGTCTCATTACTAACCTGTACCCCCTGTATATAGTCTCATTACTAACCTGTACCCCTGTATATAGTCTCATTACTAACCTGTACCCCTGTATATAGTCTCATTACTAACCTGTACCCCTGTATATAGTCTCATTACTAACCTGTACCCCCTGTATATAGTCTCATTACTAACCTGTACCCCCTGTATATAGTCTCATTACTAACCTGTACCCCTGTATATAGTCTCATTACTAACCTGTACCCCCTGTATATAGTCTCATTACTAACCTGTACCCCCTGTATATAGTCTCATTACTAACCTGTACCCCTGTATATAGTCTCATTACTAACCTGTACCCCTGCACATTGACTCTGTACCAGTACCCCCTGTATATAGTCTCATTACTAACCTGTACCCCTGTATATAGTCTCATTACTAACCTGTACCCCTGTATATAGCCTCATTAATAACCTGTTATTAAATATTTTCTTAACTCTGTCTTGAACTGCATTGTTGGTTAAGGGTTTGTAAGTAAGTAATTCGCTGTAAAGTTTACACTTGTTGTATTCGACGCATGTGACAAATAAAGTTTGATTTGATTTGTATGTAGTGAATAGGGTGCACTTTGGGTTGCACAGGAGTCAGAGATAGTGACCCAGAACCCCACCACAGGTCAGACCAGGCAGAGTGAAGGGAGTCAGAGATAGTGACCCAGAACCCCACCACAGGTCAGACCAGGCAGAGTGAAGGGAGTCAGAGATAGTGACCCAGAACCCCACCACAGGTCAGACCAGGCAGAGTGAAGGGAGTCAGAGATAGTGACCCAGAACCCCACCACAGGTCAGACCAGGCAGAGTGAAGGGAGTCAGAGATAGTGACCCAGAACCCCACCACAGGCCAGACCAGGCAGAGTGAAGGGAGTCAGAGATAGTGACCCAGAACCCCACCACAGGTCAGACCAGGCAGAGTGAAGGGAGTCAGAGATAGTGACCCAGAACCCCACCACAGGTCAGACCAGGCAGAGTGAAGGGAGTCAGAGATAGTGACCCAGAACCCCACCACAGGTCAGACCAGGCAGAGTGAAGGGAGTCAGAGATAGTGACCCAGAACCCCACCACAGGTCAGACCAGGCAGAGTGAAGGGAGTCAGAGATAGTGACCCAGAACCCCACCACAGGTCAGACCAGGCAGAGTGAAGGGAGTCAGAGATAGTGACCCAGAACCCCACCACAGGTCAGACCAGGCAGAGTGAAGGGAGTCAGAGATAGTGACCCAGAACCCTACCACAGGTCAGACCAGGCAGGGTGAAGGGAGTCAGAGATAGTGACCCAGAACCCCACCACAGGTCAGACCAGGCAGAGTGAAGGGAGTCAGAGATAGTGACCCAGAACCCCACCACAGGTCAGACCAGGCAGAATGAAGGGAGTCAGAGATAGTGACCCAGAACCCCACCACAGGTCAGACCAGGCAGAGTGAAGGGAGTCAGAGATAGTGACCCAGAACCCTACCACAGGTCAGACCAGGCAGGGTGAAGGGAGTCAGAGATAGTGACCCAGAACCCCACCACAGGCCAGACCAGGCAGAGTGAAGGAAGTCGGGGTGGACAATCTGACCACTGACACGGGGGGAATCAGAGAACTCCATGACTCAGACTTCCATCATTCTGTTTCTCATTCCAGTTCTGTTCCGGCTAAATCTGGAATATTTCTCTCCCCTATACACACCGTGTCAGCACCTAACTGTACAGGACAGAGAAAATGCCTCAACATTATATAATCTGCTCATATACCCTGATTAATCATTCACAATTAACGTATCTCCTTAAGTTGGTAAAAACTGTGTAATTACTAGACTGTAATTCCCGCTGGACAGTTTTAATGCATTATGCCGCGGTCATCTCTACTGTCATCACCCTAGTGAAATCAAATCAAACTTTATTTTGTCACATGCGCCAAATACAACAAGCGTAAACCTTACAGTGAACAGAAGTCACCTGTACTATAGTCATCTAGGTCAGGTGGTCAGTGTCCTAAGGTCAGTGTCCTATGGTCAGTGTCCTGTGGTCAGTGTCCTGTGGTCAGTGTCCTGTGGTCAGTGTCCTATGGTCCATTCCCCGTCGGGAGGCTCAATAGGACCACAACTACCATTCAGAACATTTTCCGACGATCAAGCATTCTTCAGGACTGTGATTGGATGATCGCAGGTGGACGTTGTGACCTCAAATACATCCTTATCTACCCGGGTCACAGTGAATAGAACCGGTAATGGTGTGTTAACTAGGGTGGTGTGTTAACTAGGGTGGTGTGTTAACTAGGGTGGTGTGTTAACTAGGGTTAACTAGGGTTCATGGACTGAAGGAAATAGACAGGGTTGGTTCCCTGGCTGCCCTCAGGTAAACCTGTAGTAACACAGGTCATGTAACACAGTGCTGGGAGGAAATACACACGTTTCTCTGCCTGACTGAATGTTTGTGTGGCTGTCTGAGTCTAACGGAGATGTGGGAATGACATCTGTTCATTGCTGGCCTTGGCAGTTGGAGACACACACACACACACACACACACACACACACACACACACACACACACACACACACACACACACACACACACACACACACACACACACACACACACACACACACACACACACAGAAATGTAGGGTTCCCAAGATAAAACATGCCAGCTGAGGTATCAGGACTATCAAAATACACACTCTCATTCATATATTGGTAAAGGAGCCAATACACACACATTCCTGCTGGAACATATTCCAGTTGGAACACATTCCTGTTGGAACACCACATTCCTGTTGGAACACCACATTCCTGTTGGAACACATTCCAGTTGGAACACATTCCTGTTAGAACACATTCCTGCTGGAACACATTCCTGCTGGAACACATTCCTGCTGGAACACATTCCTGTTGGAACACATTCCTGCTGGAACACACAGCCGCATACAGGCATCATGTGTGCACCGTGATTTAATGGTTGTGTGTGGAATGGAAGACACATACCGATGGATCTCTGGTTAAAACAGCCACCAAGCTCTCTCTCTCTCTGTGTGTGTAGCAGGAGATTCCTTACTTATTTAAAACCACTTCAACTCTCATTCACCCTACGAATGAATACAATATCAGACTGTTCAAGGCTATAGCCTACATGTCTAAACCAGACTGTTCAAGGCTATAGCCTACATGTCTAAACCAGACTGTTCAAGGCTATAGCCTACATGTCTAAACCAGACTGTTCAAGGCTATAGCCTACATGTCTAAACCAGTCTGTTCAAGGCTATAGCCTACATGTCTAAACCAGTCTGTTCAAGGCTATAGCCTACATGTCTAAACCAGACTGTTCAAGGCTATAGCCTACATGTCTAAACCAGTCTGTTCAAGGCTATAGCCTACATGTCTAAACCAGACTGTTCAAGGCTATAGCCTACATGTCTAAACCAGACTGTTCAAGGCTATAGCCTACATGTCTAAACCAGACTGTTCAAGGCTATAGCCTACATGTCTAAACCAGACTGTTCAAGGCTATAGCCTACATGTCTAAACCAGTCTGTTCAAGGCTATAGCCTACATGTCTAAACCAGACTGTTCAAGGCTATAGCCTACATGTCTAAACCAGACTGTTCAAGGCTATAGCCTACATGT
Source organism: Salvelinus alpinus (assembly GCF_045679555.1). Taxonomy (NCBI): domain Eukaryota; kingdom Metazoa; phylum Chordata; class Actinopteri; order Salmoniformes; family Salmonidae; genus Salvelinus; species Salvelinus alpinus. The sequence continues at coordinate 46,982,912 of NC_092107.1, read as the reverse complement.
CTAAACCAGACTGTTCAAGGCTATAGCCTACATGTCTAAACCAGACTGTTCAAGGCTATAGCCTACATGTCTAAACCAGTCTGTTCAAGGCTATAGCCTACATGTCTAAACCAGTCTGTTCAAGGCTATAGCCTACATGTCTAAACCAGTCTGTTCAAGGCTATAGCCTACATGTCTAAACCAGTCTGTTCAAGGCTATAGCCTACATGTCTAAACCAGTCTGTTCAAGGCTATAGCCTACATGTCTAAACCAGTCTGTTCAAGGCTATAGCCTACATGTCTAAACCAGTCTGTTCAAGGCTATAGCCTACATGTCTAAACCAGACTGTTCAAGGCTATAGCCTACATGTCTAAACCAGTCTGTTCAAGGCTATAGCCTACATGTCTAAACCAGACTGTTCAAGGCTATAGCCTACATGTCTAAACCAGTCTGTTCAAGGCTATAGCCTACATGTCTAAACCAGTCTGTTCAAGGCTATAGCCTACATGTCTAAACCAGTCTGTTCAAGGCTATAGCCTACATGTCTAAACCAGTCTGTTCAAGGCTATAGCCTACATGTCTAAACCAGACTGTTCAAGGCTATAGCCTACATGTCTAAACCAGTCTGTTCAAGGCTATAGCCTACATGTCTAAACCAGTCTGTTCAAGGCTATAGCCTACATGTCTAAACCAGTCTGTTCAAGGCTATAGCCTACATGTCTAAACCAGTCTGTTCAAGGCTATAGCCTACATGTCTAAACCAGTCTGTTCAAGGCTATAGCCTACATGTCTAAACCAGTCTGTTCAAGGCTATAGCCTACATGTCTAAACCAGACTGTTCAAGGCTATAGCCTACATGTCTAAACCAGTCTGTTCAAGGCTATAGCCTACATGTCTAAACCAGACTGTTCAAGGCTATAGCCTACATGTCTAAACCAGTCTGTTCAAGGCTATAGCCTACATGTCTAAACCAGACTGTTCAAGGCTATAGCCTACATGTCTAAACCAGTCTGTTCAAGGCTATAGCCTACATGTCTAAACCAGTCTGTTCAAGGCTATAGCCTACATGTCTAAACCAGTCTGTTCAAGGCTATAGCCTACATGTCTAAACCAGACTGTTCAAGGCTATAGCCTACATGTCTAAACCAGTCTGTTCAAGGCTATAGCCTACATGTCTAAACCAGTCTGTTCAAGGCTATAGCCTACATGTCTAAACCAGTCTGTTCAAGGCTATAGCCTACATGTCTAAACCAGTCTGTTCAAGGCTATAGCCTACATGTCTAAACCAGACTGTTCAAGGCTATAGCCTACATGTCTAAACCAGACTGTTCAAGGCTATAGCCTACATGTCTAAACCAGTCTGTTCAAGGCTATAGCCTACATGTCTAAACCAGTCTGTTCAAGGCTATAGCCTACATGTCTAAACCAGACTGTTCAAGGCTATAGCCTACATGTCTAAACCAGACTGTTCAAGGCTATAGCCTACATGTCTAAACCAGTCTGTTCAAGGCTATAGCCTACATGTCTAAACCAGTCTGTTCAAGGCTATAGCCTACATGTCTAAACCAGTCTGTTCAAGGCTATAGCCTACATGTCTAAACCAGACTGTTCAAGGCTATAGCCTACATGTCTAAACCAGACTGTTCAAGGCTATAGCCTACATGTCTAAACCAGTCTGTTCAAGGCTATAGCCTACATGTCTAAACCAGACTGTTCAAGGCTATAGCCTACATGTCTAAACCAGTCTGTTCAAGGCTATAGCCTACATGTCTAAACCAGTCTGTTCAAGGCTATAGCCTACATGTCTAAACCAGTCTGTTCAAGGCTATAGCCTACATGTCTAAACCAGACTGTTCAAGGCTATAGCCTACATGTCTAAACCAGACTGTTCAAGGCTATAGCCTACATGTCTAAACCAGACTGTTCAAGGCTATAGCCTACATGTCTAAACCAGTCTGTTCAAGGCTATAGCCTACATGTCTAAACCAGACTGTTCAAGGCTATAGCCTACATGTCTAAACCAGACTGTTCAAGGCTATAGCCTACATGTCTAAACCAGTCTGTTCAAGGCTATAGCCTACATGTCTAAACCAGTCTGTTCAAGGCTATAGCCTACATGTCTAAACCAGTCTGTTCAAGGCTATAGCCTACATGTCTAAACCAGACTGTTCAAGGCTATAGCCTACATGTCTAAACCAGACTGTTCAAGGCTATAGCCTACATGTCTAAACCAGTCTGTTCAAGGCTATAGCCTACATGTCTAAACCAGACTGTTCAAGGCTATAGCCTACATGTCTAAACCAGTCTGTTCAAGGCTATAGCCTACATGTCTAAACCAGTCTGTTCAAGGCTATAGCCTACATGTCTAAACCAGTCTGTTCAAGGCTATAGCCTACATGTCTAAACCAGACTGTTCAAGGCTATAGCCTACATGTCTAAACCAGACTGTTCAAGGCTATAGCCTACATGTCTAAACCGTCATCATTATATGACTGACTGGAGTTTAGTAGAGAGACTGGAGTTTAGTAGAGAGACTGGAGTTTAGTAGAGAGACTGGTGTTTAGTAGAGAGACTGGAGTTTAGTAGAGAGACTGGAGTTTAGTAGAGAGACTGGTGTTTAGTAGAGAGACTGGAGTTTAGTAGAGAGACTGGAGTTTAGTAGAGAGACTGGAGTTTAGTAGAGAGACTGGAGTTTAGTAGAGAGACTGGAGTTTAGTAGAGAGACTGGTGTTTAGTAGAGAGACTGGAGTTTAGTAGAGAGACTGGAGTTTAGTAGAGAGACTGGAGTTTAGTAGAGAGACTGGAGTTTAGTAGAGAGACTGGAGTTTAGTAGAGAGACTGGTGTTTAGTAGAGAGACTGGTGTTTAGTAGAGAGACTGGTGTTTAGTAGAGAGACTGGAGTTTAGTAGAGAGACTGGTGTTTAGTAGAGAGACTGGTGTTTAGTAGAGAGACTGGTGTTTAGTAGAGAGACTGGAGTTTAGTAGAGAGACTGGTGTTTAGTAGAGAGACTGGTGTTTAGTAGAGAGACTGGAGTTTAGTAGAGAGACTGGTGTTTAGTAGAGAGACTGGTGTTTAGTAGAGAGACTGGTGTTTAGTAGAGAGACTGGAGTTTAGTAGAGAGACTGGTGTTTAGTAGAGAGACTGGTGTTTAGTAGAGAGACTGGTGTTTAGTAGAGAGACTGGAGTTTAGTAGAGAGACTGGAGTTTAGTAGAGAGACTGGAGTTTAGTAGAGAGACTGGAGTTTAGTAGAGAGACTGGTGTTTAGTAGAGAGACTGGTGTTTAGTAGAGAGACTGGAGTTTAGTAGAGAGACTGGTGTTTAGTAGAGAGACTGGAGTTTAGTAGAGAGACTGGAGTTTAGTAGAGAGACTGGTGTTTAGTAGAGAGACTGGAGTTTAGTAGAGAGACTGGAGTTTAGTAGAGAGACTGGAGTTTAGTAGAGAGACTGGAGTTTAGTAGAGAGACTGGTGTTTAGTAGAGAGACTGGAGTTTAGTAGAGAGACTGGAGTTTAGTAGAGAGACTGGAGTTTAGTAGAGAGACTGGAGTTTAGTAGAGAGACTGGAGTTTAGTAGAGAGACTGGTGTTTAGTAGAGAGACTGGAGTTTAGTAGAGAGACTGGAGTTTAGTAGAGAGACTGGAGTTTAGTAGAGAGACTGGAGTTTAGTAGAGAGACTGGAGTTTAGTAGAGAGACTGGAGTTTAGTAGAGAGACCGGAGCTGGACTGACTGGAGTTTAGTAGAGAGACTGGAGCTGGACTGACTGGAGTTTAGTAGAGAGACTGGAGCTGGACTGACTGGAGTTTAGTAGAGAGACCGGAGTTTAGTAGAGAGACCGGAGCTGGACTGACTGGAGTTTAGTAGAGAGACTGGAGCTGGACTGACTGGAGTTTAGTAGAGAGACTGGAGTTTAGTAGAGAGACCGGAGCTGGACTGACTGGAGTTTAGTAGAGAGACTGGAGTTTGGTAGAGAGACTGGAGTTTAGTAGAGAGACTGGAGTTTAGTAGAGAGACTGGAGTTTAGTAGAGAGACTGGAGTTTAGTAGAGAGACTGGAGTTTAGTAGAGAGACTGGAGTTTAGTAGAGAGACTGGTGTTTAGTAGAGAGACTGGAGTTTAGTAGAGAGACTGGAGTTTAGTAGAGAGACTGGAGTTTAGTAGAGAGACTGGAGTTTAGTAGAGAGACTGGAGTTTAGTAGAGAGACTGGTGTTTAGTAGAGAGACTGGTGTTTAGTAGAGAGACTGGAGTTTAGTAGAGAGACTGGAGTTTAGTAGAGAGACTGGAGTTTAGTAGAGAGACTGGAGTTTAGTAGAGAGACTGGTGTTTAGTAGAGAGACTGGAGTTTAGTAGAGAGACTGGAGTTTAGTAGAGAGACTGGAGTTTAGTAGAGAGACTGGAGTTTAGTAGAGAGACTGGTGTTTAGTAGAGAGACTGGAGTTTAGTAGAGAGACTGGAGTTTAGTAGAGAGACTGGAGTTTAGTAGAGAGACTGGAGTTTAGTAGAGAGACTGGAGTTTAGTAGAGAGACTGGAGTTTAGTAGAGAGACTGGTGTTTAGTAGAGAGACTGGTGTTTAGTAGAGAGACTGGTGTTTAGTAGAGAGACTGGAGTTTAGTAGAGAGACTGGTGTTTAGTAGAGAGACTGGTGTTTAGTAGAGAGACTGGTGTTTAGTAGAGAGACTGGAGTTTAGTAGAGAGACTGGTGTTTAGTAGAGAGACTGGTGTTTAGTAGAGAGACTGGAGTTTAGTAGAGAGACTGGTGTTTAGTAGAGAGACTGGTGTTTAGTAGAGAGACTGGTGTTTAGTAGAGAGACTGGAGTTTAGTAGAGAGACTGGTGTTTAGTAGAGAGACTGGTGTTTAGTAGAGAGACTGGTGTTTAGTAGAGAGACTGGAGTTTAGTAGAGAGACTGGAGTTTAGTAGAGAGACTGGAGTTTAGTAGAGAGACTGGAGTTTAGTAGAGAGACTGGTGTTTAGTAGAGAGACTGGTGTTTAGTAGAGAGACTGGAGTTTAGTAGAGAGACTGGAGTTTAGTAGAGAGACTGGAGTTTAGTAGAGAGACTGGTGTTTAGTAGAGAGACTGGAGTTTAGTAGAGAGACTGGAGTTTAGTAGAGAGACTGGAGTTTAGTAGAGAGACTGGAGTTTAGTAGAGAGACTGGTGTTTAGTAGAGAGACTGGAGTTTAGTAGAGAGACTGGAGTTTAGTAGAGAGACTGGAGTTTAGTAGAGAGACTGGAGTTTAGTAGAGAGACTGGAGTTTAGTAGAGAGACTGGTGTTTAGTAGAGAGACTGGAGTTTAGTAGAGAGACTGGAGTTTAGTAGAGAGACTGGAGTTTAGTAGAGAGACTGGAGTTTAGTAGAGAGACTGGAGTTTAGTAGAGAGACTGGAGTTTAGTAGAGAGACCGGAGCTGGACTGACTGGAGTTTAGTAGAGAGACTGGAGCTGGACTGACTGGAGTTTAGTAGAGAGACTGGAGCTGGACTGACTGGAGTTTAGTAGAGAGACCGGAGTTTAGTAGAGAGACCGGAGCTGGACTGACTGGAGTTTAGTAGAGAGACTGGAGCTGGACTGACTGGAGTTTAGTAGAGAGACTGGAGTTTAGTAGAGAGACCGGAGCTGGACTGACTGGAGTTTAGTAGAGAGACTGGAGTTTGGTAGAGAGACTGGAGTTTAGTAGAGAGACTGGAGTTTAGTAGAGAGACTGGAGTTTAGTAGAGAGACTGGAGTTTAGTAGAGAGACTGGAGTTTAGTAGAGAGACTGGAGTTTAGTAGAGAGACTGGAGTTTAGTAGAGAGACTGGAGTTTAGTAGAGAGACTGGAGTTTAGTAGAGAGACTGGAGTTTAGTAGAGAGACTGGAGTTTAGTAGAGAGACTGGAGTTTAGTAGAGAGACTGGAGTTTAGTAGAGAGACTGGAGTTTAGTAGAGAGACTGGAGTTTAGTAGAGAGACTGGAGTTTAGTAGAGAGACTGGAGTTTAGTAGAGAGACTGGAGTTTAGTAGAGAGACTGGAGTTTAGTAGAGAGACTGGAGTTTAGTAGAGAGACTGGAGCTGGACTGACTGGAGTTTAGTGGACTGACTGGAGTTTAGTAGAGAGACTGGAGTTTAGTAGAGAGACTGGAGTTTAGTAGAGAGACTGGAGTTTAGTAGAGAGACTGGAGTTTAGTAGAGAGACTGGAGTTTAGTAGAGAGACTGGAGTTTAGTAGAGAGACTGGAGTTTAGTAGAGAGACTGGAGTTTAGTAGAGAGACTGGAGTTTAGTAGAGAGACTGGAGTTTAGTAGAGAGACTGGAGTTTAGTAGAGAGACTGGAGTTTAGTAGAGAGACCGGAGCTGGACTGACTGGAGTTTAGTAGAGAGACTGGAGCTGGACTGACTGGAGTTTAGTAGAGAGACTGGAGCTGGACTGACTGGAGTTTAGTAGAGAGACCGGAGTTTAGTAGAGAGACCGGAGCTGGACTGACTGGAGTTTAGTAGAGAGACTGGAGCTGGACTGACTGGAGTTTAGTAGAGAGACTGGAGTTTAGTAGAGAGACCGGAGCTGGACTGACTGGAGTTTAGTAGAGAGACTGGAGTTTAGTAGAGAGACTGGAGTTTAGTAGAGAGACTGGAGTTTAGTAGAGAGACTGGAGTTTAGTAGAGAGACTGGAGTTTAGTAGAGAGACTGGAGTTTAGTAGAGAGACTGGAGTTTAGTAGAGAGACTGGAGTTTAGTAGAGAGACTGGAGTTTAGTAGAGAGACTGGAGTTTAGTAGAGAGACTGGAGTTTAGTAGAGAGACTGGAGTTTAGTAGAGAGACTGGAGTTTAGTAGAGAGACTGGAGTTTAGTAGAGAGACTGGAGTTTAGTAGAGAGACTGGAGTTTAGTAGAGAGACTGGAGTTTAGTAGAGAGACTGGAGTTTAGTAGAGAGACTGGAGTATAGTAGAGAGACTGGAGTTTAGTAGAGAGACTGGAGTTTAGTAGAGAGACTGGAGTTTAGTAGAGAGACTGGAGTTTAGTAGAGAGACTGGAGTTTAGTAGAGAGACTGGAGTTTAGTAGAGAGACTGGAGTTTAGTAGAGAGACTGGAGTTTAGTAGAGAGACTGGAGTTTAGTAGAGAGACTGGAGTTTAGTAGAGAGACTGGAGTTTAGTAGAGAGACTGGAGTTTAGTAGAGAGACTGGAGTTTAGTAGAGAGACTGGAGTTTAGTAGAGAGACTGGAGTTTAGTAGAGAGACTGGAGTTTAGTAGAGAGACTGGAGTTTAGTAGAGAGACTGGAGTTTAGTAGAGAGACTGGAGTTTAGTAGAGAGACTGGAGTTTAGTAGAGAGACTGGAGTTTAGTAGAGAGACTGGAGTTTAGTAGAGAGACTGGAGTTTAGTAGAGAGACTGGAGTTTAGTAGAGAGACTGGAGTTTAGTAGAGAGACTGGAGTTTAGTAGAGAGACTGGAGTTTAGTAGAGAGACTGGAGTTTAGTAGAGAGACTGGAGCTGGACTGACTGGAGTTTAGTGGACTGACTGGAGTTTAGTAGAGAGACTGGAGTTTAGTAGAGAGACTGGAGTTTAGTAGAGAGACTGGAGTTTAGTAGAGAGACTGGAGTTTAGTAGAGAGACTGGAGTTTAGTAGAGAGACTGGAGTTTAGTAGAGAGACTGGAGTTTAGTAGAGAGACTGGAGTTTAGTAGAGAGACTGGAGTTTAGTAGAGAGACTGGAGTTTAGTAGAGAGACTGGAGTTTAGTAGAGAGACTGGAGTTTAGTAGAGAGACCGGAGCTGGACTGACTGGAGTTTAGTAGAGAGACTGGAGCTGGACTGACTGGAGTTTAGTAGAGAGACTGGAGCTGGACTGACTGGAGTTTAGTAGAGAGACCGGAGTTTAGTAGAGAGACCGGAGCTGGACTGACTGGAGTTTAGTAGAGAGACTGGAGCTGGACTGACTGGAGTTTAGTAGAGAGACTGGAGTTTAGTAGAGAGACCGGAGCTGGACTGACTGGAGTTTAGTAGAGAGACTGGAGTTTAGTAGAGAGACTGGAGTTTAGTAGAGAGACTGGAGTTTAGTAGAGAGACTGGAGTTTAGTAGAGAGACTGGAGTTTAGTAGAGAGACTGGAGTTTAGTAGAGAGACTGGAGTTTAGTAGAGAGACTGGAGTTTAGTAGAGAGACTGGAGTTTAGTAGAGAGACTGGAGTTTAGTAGAGAGACTGGAGTTTAGTAGAGAGACTGGAGTTTAGTAGAGAGACTGGAGTTTAGTAGAGAGACTGGAGTTTAGTAGAGAGACTGGAGTTTAGTAGAGAGACTGGAGTTTAGTAGAGAGACTGGAGTTTAGTAGAGAGACTGGAGTTTAGTAGAGAGACTGGAGTATAGTAGAGAGACTGGAGTTTAGTAGAGAGACTGGAGTTTAGTAGAGAGACTGGAGTTTAGTAGAGAGACTGGAGTTTAGTAGAGAGACTGGAGTTTAGTAGAGAGACTGGAGTTTAGTAGAGAGACTGGAGTTTAGTAGAGAGACTGGAGTTTAGTAGAGAGACTGGAGTTTAGTAGAGAGACTGGAGTTTAGTAGAGAGACTGGAGTTTAGTAGAGAGACTGGAGTTTAGTAGAGACTGGAGTTTAGTAGAGAGACTGGAGTTTAGTAGAGACTGGAGTTTAGTAGAGAGACTGGAGTTTAGTAGAGAGACTGGAGTTTAGTAGAGAGACTGGAGTTTAGTAGAGAGACTGGAGTTTAGTAGAGAGACTGGAGTTTAGTAGAGAGACTGGAGTTTAGTAGAGAGACTGGAGTTTAGTAGAGAGACTGGAGCTGGACTGACTGGAGTTTAGTAGAGAGACTGGAGTTTAGTAGAGAGACTGGAGCTGGACTGACTGGAGTTTAGTAGAGAGACTGGAGTTTAGTAGAGAGACTGGAGTTTAGTAGAGAGACTGGAGTTTAGTAGAGAGACTGGAGTTTAGTAGAGAGACTGGAGTTTAGTAGAGAGACTGGTGCTGGACTGACTGGAGTTTAGTAGAGAGACTGGAGCTGGACTGACTGGAGTTTAGTAGAGAGACTGGAGCTGGACTGACTGGAGTTTAGTAGAGAGACCGGAGCTGGACTGACTGGAGTTTAGTAGAGAGACTGGAGCTGGACTGACTGGAGTTTAGTAGAGAGACTGGAGCTGGACTGACTGGAGTTTAGTAGAGACTGGAGCTGGACTGACTGGAGTTTAGTAGAGAGACTGGAGCTGGACTGACTGACTGGGGTTTAGTAGAGAGACTGGAGATGGACTGACTGGAGTTTAGTAGAGAGACTGGAGATGGACTGACTGGAGTTTAGTAGAGAGACTGGAGATGGACTGACTGGAGTTTAGTAGAGAGACTGGAGCTGGACTGACTGGAGTTTAGTAGAGAGACTGGAGATGGACTGACTGGAGTTTAGTAGAGAGACTGGAGCTGGACTGACTGGAGTTTAGTAGAGAGACTGGAGCTGGACTGACTGGAGTTTAGTAGAGAGACTGGAGCTGGACTGACTGGGGTTTAGTAGAGAGACTGGTGCTGGACTGACTGGAGTTTAGTAGAGAGACTGGAGCTGGACTGACTGGAGTTTAGTAGAGAGACTGGAGCTGGACTGACTGGAGTTTAGTAGAGACTGGAGCTGGACTGACTGGAGTTTAGTAGAGAGACTGGAGCTGGACTGACTGGAGTTTAGTAGAGAGACTGGAGCTGGACTGACTGGAGTTTAGTAGAGAGACTGGAGCTGGACTGACTGGAGTTTAGTAGAGAGACTGGAGCTGGACTGACTGACTGGAGTTTAGTAGAGAGACTGGAGCTGGACTGACTGGGGTTTAGTAGAGAGACTGGAGCTGGACTAACTGGAGTTTAGTAGAGAGACTGGAGATGGACTGACTGGAGTTTAGTAGAGAGACTGGAGCTGGACTGATTGGGGTTTAGTAGAGAGACTGGAGCTGGACTGACTGGAGTTTAGTAGAGAGACTGGAGATGGACTGACTGGAGTTTAGTAGAGAGACTGGAGCTGGACTGACTGGAGTTTAGTAGAGAGACTGGAGATGGACTGACTGGAGTTTAGTAGAGAGACTGGAGCTGGACTGACTGGGGTTTAGTAGAGAGACTGGAGCTGGACTGACTGGAGTTTAGTAGAGAGACTGGAGATGGACTAACTGGAGTTTAGTAGAGAGACTGGAGCTGGACTGACTGGGGTTTAGTAGAGAGACTGGAGCTGGACTGACTGACTGGAGTTTAGTAGAGACTGGAGCTGGACTGACTGGAGTTTAGTAGAGAGACTGGAGCTGGACTGACTGACTGGGGTTTAGTAGAGAGACTGGAGCTGGACTGACTGGAGTTTAGCAGAGAGACTGGAGCTGGACTGACTGGAGTTTAGTAGAGAGACTGGAGCTGGACTGACTGGAGTTTAGTAGAGAGACTGGAGCTGGACTGACTGGAGTTTAGTAGAGAGACTGGAGCTGGACTGACTGACTGGGGTTTAGTAGAGAGACTGGAGCTGGACTGACTGGAGTTTAGTAGAGAGACTGGAGCTGGACTGACTGGAGTTTAGTAGAGAGACTGGAGCTGGACTGACTGGAGTGTAGTAGAGAGACTGGAGCTGGACTGACTGGAGTTTAGTAGAGAGACTGGAGCTGGACTGACTGGAGTTTAGTAGAGAGACTGGAGCTGGACTGACTGGAGTTTAGTAGAGAGACTGGAGATGGACTGACTGGAGTTTAGTAGAGACTGGAGCTGGACTGACTGGAGTTTAGTAGAGAGACTGGAGATGGACTGACTGGAGTTTAGTAGAGAGACTGGAGCTGGAGTTTAGTAGAGAGACTGGAGCTGGACTGACTGGAGTTTAGTAGAGAGACCGGAGCTGGACTGACTGGAGTTTAGTAGAGAGACTGGAGCTGGACTGACTGGAGTTTAGTAGAGAGACTGGAGCTGGACTGACTGGAGTTTAGTAGAGAGACTGGAGATGGACTGACTGGGGTTTAGTAGAGAGACTGGAGCTGGACTGACTGACTGGAGTTTAGTAGAGAGACTGGAGCTGGACTGACTGGAGTTTAGTAGAGAGACTGGAGCTGGACTGACTGGAGTTTAGTAGAGAGACTGGAGCTGGAGTTTAGCAGAGAGACTGCTAAACCAGCCTCTGTGCTGGTCTATAATAGTGTATTCAGCCTCTGTTCTGGTCTATAATAGTGTTTCCAGCCTCTGTTCTGGTCTATAATAGTGTTTCCAGACTCTGTTCTGTCCTATAATAGTGTTTCCAGCCTCTGTTCTGGTCTATAATAGTGTATTCAGCCTCTGTTCTGGCCTATAATAGTGTTTCCAGCCTCTGTTCTGTCCTATAATAGTGTATTCAGCCTCTGTTCTGTCCTATAATAGTGTTTCCAGCCTCTGTTCTGGTCTATAATAGTGTTTCCAGCCTCTGTTCTGGTCTATAATAGTGTTTCCAGCCTCTGTTCTGTCCTATAATAGTGTATTCAGCCTCTGTTATGTCCTATACTAGTGTATTCAGCCTCTGTTCTGGTCTATAATAGTGTGTCCAGCCTCTGTTCTGGCCTATAATAGTGTGTCCAGCCTCTGTTCTGGCCTATACTAGTGTGTCCAGCCTCTGTTCTGGCCTATAATAGTGTTTCCAGCCTCTGTTCTGGCCTATAATAGTGTGTCCAGCCTCTGTTCTGGCCTATAATAGTGTATTCAGACTCTGTTCTGTCCTATAATAACACACAGTGAAGGACGAGATACAGGCCTCGATAAAAGATGGAGAGGGGGTGAAGAGAGAGGGATCAGGGGGGTGAGGTAGGACGAGGGGGTCAGTGTGAATTGTGGGAACATGTCAATTCAACAATGGCTTACTCTGCTAGGCAACCAGTCTCACAATGTGTAGCAACCACTGTAACAATGGCTGGTTGCCGGGGGATCTCTGCACCAGATCATACACTAGGTTACTACAGTGAGTGGTAAACACACACACACACACACACACACACACACACACACACACACACACACACACACACACACACACACACACACACACACACACACACACACACACACACACACACACACACACACACACACACACACACACGCACGCGCACACAAACACACGACAAAGACAGACACGCAAAGACATACTATTAATAGTACGTGTAAGCCAAGAAGAAAAATAAATGACAATGCTATATTTTACTTTATAAAGGACTGAATGCTAAGTTAAGGCTACCAAGCTTGCTCTGACAGCACAGATCCGGGTGCAACATCAATTAACACTGAGGTGTGAAGTGAGAGGTGTCAAAGCTCTTGAGGCCAACAGCGGCAGGAGAGTTTCACAGCCTCCCCCAGCCTCCCCCACCCATATGCAGAGGCCTCCTCGCAATCTCCCAAATACAACAGCCACAGGACAACTTTGTTTGGACGTTGTAAAGGACCATTCACCGAAACGATATAGCTAGCTAACCTCCTTTTGCACATGGGGGGGAAAAAAACATTGGACAGAGACTTGTTAGCTGGCTAGGTGGGATTTTCTACAAGGAATCTGCCCCCAAGCAGGTATAACACCTACTCCCGTTGCCTGCTGCTTGAATTCCAACCTGGCGATCTGTTCACTGTCTGCCCTGGCCTGTCTCTCCTGTCTGGTACTGGTACCCCCACCACACTCCCCCGAGCTTTCGCTCGCCTCCAGCACACACACACACACTTACACACACACTTACACACCGCAGACTTTGGAATGATCTGAATTTTAGGTAAGTTAAATAACTTGTGAAGCTTATTATGTGTGCCTACTCAGAAACTAGGCGGCATGTAGCCAAGTGGTTAGAGTGGAGGGGCGGCAGGTAGCCAAGTGGTTAGAGTGGAGGGGCGGCATGTAGCCAAGTGGTTAGAGTGGAGGGGCGGCAGGTAGCCAAGTGGTTAGAGTGGAGGGGCGGCAGGTAGCCAAGTGGTTAGAGTGGAGGGGCGGCAGGTAGCCAAGTGGTTAGAGTGGAGGGGCGGCAGGTAGCCAAGTGGTTAGAGTGGAGTGGCGGCAGGTAGCCAAGTGGTTAGAGTGGAGGGGCGGCAGGTAGCCAAGTGGTTAGAGTGGAGGGGCGGCAGGTAGCCTAGTGGTTAGAGCGTTGGGCCAGTAACCAGCAGGTAGCCTAGTGGTTAGAGCGTAGGGCCAGTAACCAGCAGGTAGCCTAGTGGTTAGAGCGTTGGGCCAGTAACCAGCAGGTAGCCTAGTGGTTAGAGTGTTGGGCCAGTAACCAAAAGGTAGCCTAGTGGTTAGAGCGTTGGACCAGTAACCAGCAGGTAGCCTAGTGGTTAGAGAGTTGGGCCAGTAACCAGCAGGTAGCCTAGTGGTTAGAGTGTTGGGCCAGTAACCAGCAGGTAGCCTAGTGGTTAGAGCGTTGGGCCAGTAACCAGCAGGTAGCCTAGTGGTTAGAGTGTTGGGCCAGTAACCAGCAGGTAGCCTAGTGGTTAGAGGGTTGGGCCAGTAACCAGCAGGTAGCCTAGTGGTTAGAGCGTTGGGCCAGTAACCAGCAGGTAGCCTAGTGGTTAGAGTGTTGGGCCAGTAACCAGCAGGTAGCCTAGTGGTTAGAGCGTTGGGCCAGTAACCAGCAGGTAGCCTAGTGGTTAGAGCGTTGGGCCAGTAACCAGCAGGTAGCCTAGTGGTTAGAGCGTTGGGCCAGTAACCAGCAGGTAGCCTAGTGGTTAGAGTTTAGAGGCGGCAGGTAGCCAAGTGGCTTTAGAGCGTTGGACCAGTAACCGAAAGGTTGCTAGATCGAATCCCCGAGCTGACAAGGTAAAAATCTGTCATTCTGCCCCTGAACAAGGCAGTTAACCCACTGTTCCCCGGTAGGCCGTCATTGTAAATAAGAATTTGTTCTTAATTGACTTGCCTAGTTAAGTAAAAGGTTAAATATATATTTTTTTTAATATATATTTTTTTTTACTAGTATAGACCTACTATTTATTTATTTGTGTTACAGCCTACTAAACTCATAGAGATCTACTTTCTCATGTTATCTTGTTGGGGCGAGTGACTCCTTGAACTTTCAATGGCTAGCCCCAAGTCATTATATTTTTGTATTGTGCTTTATGCTATTTGCCTAATGACTCCTGCGTGCTTTGTTGACTATGAACGTGCCTGTATACCCAACAGTGGGAAAGACTATGTTTGTTCCCACACTCAGGACTCTGACTCTCTATTGGTTACACAGACTTTTGGCCTCCCATCCTATTCTGTCCACCTCTCAGCGGCTTTGTATTCATGTTACCTGATGGAAATTGCTGTACAATATGGTCTTGTTGCAGAGCTCTCCCTGTCCTCTCCCGTGCCCTGATTGTTATATCGCTGATGATATCTGGAAATGTGCATGTACACCCTGGCCCATCTACTGTTGCTAAACCCAATTCTGACTTGTGCTCTGATATCTGCTTCACTGATTTCTGCTCTCGTAAAAGCCTGGGTTTTCTGTACGTTAACACCAGAAGCTTATTACCTAAAATGGATCAATTGAAAGTGTGGGTTCACAGCTCCAATCCAGATGTGTTGCTCATTACTGAGACGTGGTTAAGAAAGAGAGTTTTGAACACTGACGTTAACCTTTCTGGTTATAACCTTTGTCGGCAAGAGAGATCTTCCAAAGTCCGCAACACTGAAATGGGCTATTTCTATGTGAATTAATGAAGAGGCAGAAACACACCTCCATTCAAACCAAAAAGAATTTGAAATTGACAAGTTGAAAAATAGCCTATAGATAATTAGCAGTGTTAATAGTCCTGTTGCGTAATAATCACATTTTGGAACAGTGAGTGCATTTTGAAATCACGTGCATAAAACAACTCATGTTGGGGTCGACCGTTAGAGATATTTGGAACTGTGAAAAGGTTAACCTCTCTTGGGTAGGGGGCAGTATTTTCACCTCTGGGTGAAAAGCGTGCCCAAAGTAAACTGCCTGTTACTCAGGCCCAGAAGCTAGGACATTGAGGTCATAGGATTTTGAGGTCATATGATAAAAAAATTGAGCTCATAGGATTTTCCAATGATTTCTATGGGATACACTTATTATGAGGAACCTGGTTGCAGTTCCTATGGCTTCCACTAGATGTCAACAGTGTTTAGAAATTGTTTGATGTTTTTCTTTTGAGAAATGAAGAAGTAGTGCTATTCATTGTAAGTGTCCCTCCAGGTGGACTCCACTGTTTTGGTGCCCGTGAACTGGAGCTCAACGTTGTTTATATCAGAACTGGAGCTCAACGTTGTTTATATCAGAACTGGAGCTTCATGTTGTTTATATCAGAACTGGAGCTTCACGTTGTTTTTATCCGGAATTAGAAACAGTTTATTCCATCTTAACTTTGATCAATTATTTACATTTTAGGGTACCTGAGGTTGGATTAGGAACGTTGTTTGAAATGTTCGGACCAAGTTTACAGGTAACTTATTAGATACTTTGTAGGCATGTTGGGCGAGTTGAAACCGGTGTATTTCTGAATCAAACGTACCAAATAAATGAAAATGTTTGGGACATAAAGAAGGACATTATCAAACAAAAGGACCATTTGTGATGTTTCTGGGACATTTTGGAGTGCCAACAGAAGAAGATCTTCAAAGGTAAGGCATTAATTATATCGCTATTTCTGACTTTCGTGGCGCACCTGCCTGGTTGAAATATGATTTTCATGTGTTTGTGTGCTGGGCGCTGTCCTCAGATAATCGCATGGTTTGCATTTTTGTTGTTGTTGATTTTTAAATCCCAGTCCTCGCAGGAGGCCTTTTGGTAGGCCGTCATTGTAAATACGAATTTGTTCTGACTTGCCTAGTTAAACGGTTAATTAAAATAAAATACTTTTGGTCATGTAGTGTATATTTGCTACTGCTCGACCCCCCCCAACAAAAAAACACATCCTCAGGCGACCAACAGCCTATCGACCAAACAATCGCCCAGTCTAAGACTTGGATACAGATACGTTTAGCTAAGAGGCATTTGACTAGTAGTTGAAGTTAATGTCATGTTTATGCTAGGTGTCTACAGTACAGAGATAAGAGCTGTAGGTAATGTGATTCGAAAGGGCCTAAACAGATAGAGGAATGAGGGAGATCTGGCCTTGTTTTTTGTTGTTGTGTGTGTGTGTTGTGTGTGTGTGTGTGTGTAAACGCGTGCTGACAAAGGAAGTAAACTGAAAACGCCTTTTAAATAAAGACCAGTAATTGGCAGGCGTCTTCGTGTGAGTGAGACACGACTATAGGTCTACAGCCAGGACAAGAACCAGAGACAGAGAGACAGAGACAGAGAGACACACGGTAGTCTTCGAGGGGACTCCTACTGTAGGTAGACCTACAGCTCATCTCTTGGCAGTAGTACTGTAGACTACAACCCAGAGCGTTCACAGTCAGCCCACTAACACCCCTATCAGATCACGGCAAAATCCACAGCAAAATCCTAGACAACTTCTTGGACAAAATGTTTCCCTGCAATAGTGAAGGTGTAAACTTAGCAGTAGAAAGCCTGAACAGTATATTTGACATATCAGCTAACATATCAAATTCAAAAAGAAAACCTAAGAAAATGAACAGCAATTAGAAACGATGAAGAGCGCAAAAACCTAAAGAAAGAAATTGAGCAAACTATCCAACCAAAAGCAGAGACACAGAACTACCCCAAATGAGAGAATGGTTGTTGGTAATATAAAACGAATAGCCAAAATAGACTGCTATGACAAGGGCAAAGTGATTTGAGCGTTGGGCCAGTAACAGAAACGTTGCTGGATCGAATCCCCGAGCTGACAAGGTAAAAATCTGTCATTCTGCCCTTTAACAAGGCAGTTAACCCACTGTTCCCCTGAACAAGGCAGTTAACCCACTGTTCCCCTGAACAAGGCAGTTAACCCACTGTTCCCCTGAACAAGGCAGTTAAACCACTGTTCCACTGAACAAGGCAGTTAACCCACTGTTCCCCTGATCAAGGCAGTTAACCCACTGTTCCCCTGAACAAGGCAGTTAACCCACTGTTCCCCTGAACAAGGCAGTTAACCCACTGTTCCCCTGAACAAGGCAGTTAAACCACTGTTCCACTGAACAAGGCAGTTAACCCACTGTTCCCCTGATCAAGGCAGTTAACCCACTGTTCCCCTGAACAAGGCAGTTAACCCACTGTTCCCCTGAACAAGGCAGTTAACCCACTGTTCCCCTGAACAAGGCAGTTAACCCACTGTTCCCCTGAACAAGGCAGTTAACCCACTGTTCCCCTGAACAAGGCAGTTAACCCACTGTTCCCCTGAACAAGGCAGTTAACCCACTGTTCCCCTGAACAAGGCAGTTAACCCACTGTTCCCCTGAACAAGGCAGTTAACCCACTGTTCCCCTGAACAAGGCAGTTAACCCACTGTTCCCCTGAACAAGGCAGTTAACACACTGTTCCCCTGAACAAGGCAGTTAACCCGCTGTTCCCCTGAACAAGGCAGTTAACCCGCTGTTCCCCTGAACAAGGCAGTTAACCCGCTGTTCCCCTGAGCAAGGCAGTTGACCCACTGTTCCCCTGAACAAGGCCGTTAACCCACTGTTCCCAGGGGGCCGATGACGTGGATGTCCATTAAGGCAGCCCCCCCCCGGCACCTCTGATTCAGAGGGGTTGGGCTAAATGCAGAAGACACATTTCAGTTGTACAACTGACTAGGTATCCCCCTTCTCCCTGTCCCTCTCCCTCCCTCTGTCCCTCTCCCTCTCCCTGTCCCTCTCCCTGTCCCTGTCCCTCTCCCTGTCCCTGTCCCTCTCCCTGTAGAGTCAGTGTTTGCTGGGGGAAACATTATTCCATTACAGACAGGAATGTAAAAGCTCAGCTGTTTTCTACTGTGGGTCATTACCTAGAGAGTCTTAATGATAGGCTGTGAGGAGGGAAGGCTATACACTCTGATACCAGGGGACTTTGATCAGTGTGTGTGTGTGCGTGCGAGAGAGAGAGCTGGTCCTGAGGCTCTGTTCACAAACACAAACAGACCCCACAGAGCCCCAGGACAACAACACAATTAGACCCAACCAAATCATGTGAAAACAAAAAGAGAATTACTTGACACATTGGAAAGAATTAACAAAAAAACAGAGCAAACTAGAATGCTATTTGTCCCTAAACAGAGAGTACACAGTGGCAGAATACCTGACCACTGTGACTGACCCAAACTTAAGGAAAGCTTTGACTATCTACAGACTCAGGGAGCATAGCCTTGCTATTGAGAAAGGCCACCATAGGCAGACCTGGCTCTCAAGAGAAGACAGGCTATGTGCACACTGCCCACAAAATGAGGTGGAAACTGAGCTGCACTTCCTAACCTCCTGCCAAATGTACAACCATACTAGAGACACACATTTCCCTCAGATTACACAGATCCACAAAGAATTAGAAAACAAACACGATTTTGATCACCTCCCATATCTACTGGGTGAAATACCACAGTGAAATACCACAGCAGCAAGATTTGTGACCTGTTGCCACACGAAAAGGGCAACCGGTGAAGAACAAACACCATTGTAAATACAACCCATTTTATGTTTATTTATTTTCCCTTTTGTACTTTAACTATTAGTACATCGTTACAACACTGTATATAGACATATGACATTTGAAATGTCTTTATTCTGTTGGAACTGTTGTGAGTGTAATGTTTACTGTTTATTTTATATTGTTTATTTCACTTTTGTATATTATCTACTTCACTTGCTTTTTGCAATGTTAACATATGTTTCCCATGCCAATAAAGCCCTTGAATTGAATTGAGAGAAAGAAAATTGGCCTCTATAAACTCAGAGTAGACTTTGATCTGAGTGAGGCCTGCCTCTGACGCCCATCAGATGTACTGAGGGACATAAACAAACATGTTCCTGATGGAACACACACACACACACACACACACACACACACACACACACACACACACACACACACACACACACACACACACACACACACACACACACACACACACACACACACACACACACACACAAACACACACACACGCCCACACGCCCACACACTCCCAGGACAAATCATATTTGACCCAACTGACAGAAGGATGAAGTGATAACAGGAAAATATGTAGAAAAGAAAGACAGGAGAGAGACAGCAGAAAGACAGCAGGATAGAAAGACAGGAGAGACAGACAGCAGGATTGAAAGACAGGAGAGACAGACAGCAGGATAGAAAGACAGACAGCAGGATAGAAAGACAGGAGAGACAGACAGCAGGATAGAAAGACAGAGAGACAGACAGCAGGATAGAAAGACAGACAGCAGGATAGAAAGACAGGAGAGACAGACAGCAGGATAGAAAGACAGGAGAGACAGACAGCAGGATTGAAAGACAGGAGAGACAGACAGCAGGATAGAAAGACAGGAGAGAGACAGCAGAAAGACAGGAGAGAGACAGACAGCAGGATAGAAAGACATGAGAGACAGACAGCAGGTTAGAAAGACAGGAGAGACAGACAGCAGGATAGAAAGCAGGAGAGACAGACAGCAGGTTAGAAAGACAGGAGAGAAAGACAGCAGGATAGAAAGACAGGAGAGACAGCGGGATAGAAAGACAGGAGAGAGACAGCAGGATAGAAAGCAGGAGAGACAGACAGCAGGATAGAAAGACATGAGAGACAGACAGCAGGTTAGAAAGACAGGAGAGAGACAGCAGGATAGAAAGACATGAGAGACAGACAGCAGGATAGAAAGACAGGAGAGACAGACAGCAGGATAGAAAGACAGGAGAGAGACAGCAGGATAGAAAGACATGAGAGACAGACAGCAGGATAGAACGACAGGAGAGACAGACAGCAGGATAGAAAGACTATTATTGTTTATCATTCCAAATAGTAGTGGTATGGGTGGTAATGGTAATGATAGCAGTTTAATGATGGTGGTAGTAATGATGATAGTAGTTGTAGTACTGATGTAAATGGTGAAGATGACCGTTATTTAGTTATAGTTTCATTTTCCATATTTAGATTTATTACATTCTACTATTGACTGTTACCATTTTATTGTTATTATTTACTGCCATTTTATATACATTGTTGCTTTGGCAATATTGACACAATGTTTTTCATGAGAGAAAGAGACAGAGACAGAGAGACACACGGTAGGCTTTGAGGGGACTCCTACGCTAGGTAGACCTACAGCTCATCTCTTGGCAGTAGTACTGTAGATTACTTTATCACTGACCTCAACCCAGAGTCAGAGGAGAGAAGAAAGCTAAAGAGAGACCCAGATCGGACCCAGCTAATAGAGAAGTACTCAGATCGGACTGAGCTAATAGAGAATGACCCATATAGGACCCAGCTCAGAGAGAAGGACCCAGACAGGACCCAGCTCAGAGAGAAGGACCCAGACAGGACCCAGCTCAGAGAGAAGGACCCAGACAGGACCCAGCTCAGAGAGAAGGACCCAGACAGGACCCAGCTCGGAGAGAAGGACCCAGACAGGACCCAGCTCGGAGAGAAGGACCCAGACAGGACCCAGCTCGGAGAGAAGGACCCAGACAGGACCCAGAGAAGGACCCAGACAGGACCCAGAGAAGGACCCAGCTCGGAGAGAAGGACCCAGACAGGACCCAGCTCGGAGAGAAGGACCCAGACAGGACCCAGCTCAGAGAGAAGGACCCAGACAGGACCCAGCTCAGAGAGAAGGACCCAGACAGGACCCAGCTCAGAGAGAAGGACCCAGACAGGACCCAGAGAAGAACCCAGACAGGACCCAGAGAAGGACCCAGCTCGGAGAGAAGGACCCAGACAGGACCCAGCTCAGAGAGAAGGACCCAGACAGGACCCAGCTCAGAGAGAAGGACCCAGACAGGACCCAGCTCAGAGAGAATGACCCAGACAGGACCCAGCTCAGAGAGAAGGACCCAGACAGGACCCAGCTCGGAGAGAAGGACCCAGACAGGACCCAGAGAAGGACCCAGACAGGACCCAGAGAAGGACCCAGCTCGGAGAGAAGGACCCAGACAGGACCCAGCTCAGAGAGAAGGACCCAGACAGGACCCAGCTCAGAGAGAAGGACCCAGACAGGACCCAGCTCAGAGAGAAGGACCCAGACAGGACCCAGCTCGGAGAGAAGGACCCAGACAGGACCCAGCTCGGAGAGAAGGACCCAGACAGGACCCAGCTCAGAGAGAAGGACCCAGACAGGACCCAGCTCAGAGAGAAGGACCCAGACAGGACCCAGCTCGGAGAGAAGGACCCAGACAGGACCCAGACAGGACCCAGCTCGGAGAGAAGGACCCAGACAGGACCCAGCTCAGAGAGAAGGACCCAGACAGGACCCAGACAGGACCCAGAGAAGGACCCAGCTCAGAGAGAGAAGAACCCAGATCGGAGAGATAGAGAGGAAAACAAACACAGATACAGAAGGATCGCACACTAGAAGGTGACACTTACATTAGCTCCACCCCCAGGACCATGGGCACCTTGTCTCCGGAATGGTTGCTACGGAAACGCAGGCGGAAGAGGTGGCTGGCCCCGGGATGCCGTGATGTCAGCATTCCAGCGGTGGTTCTGACGGGTGATAGGTTGATATCCTGGGCCTGGCAGGGTCCCACCCAGATATGGTCCCTCAGAGCATAGTCTATCACTGCATAGCTGTCCTCACTGAGGGAGAGAAGGAGAGGGGAGAAGAGGGAGAGAGAAGGAGAGGGAGAGAATGGAGAGAGAAGGAGAGGGAGAGAAGGGAGAGAGAAGGAGAGGGAGAGAAGGGAGAGAGAAGGAGAGGGGAGAAGAGGGAGAGAAGGGAGAGAGAAGGGAGAGAGAAGGAGAGAAGGGAGAGAGAATGAGAGGGGAGAAGAGAGAGAGAAGGAGAGGGGAGAAGAGGGAGAGAAGGGAGATAGAAGGAGAAAAGAGAGAGGAGGGAGAGAGAAGGAGAAAAGAGAGAGGAGAGGGAGAGAAGGGAGAGAGAAGGAGAGGCAGAGAAGGGAGAGAAGGGAGAGAGAAGGAGAAAAGGGAGAGAGAAGGAGAAAAGGGAGAGAGAAGGAGAAAAGGGAGAGAGAAGGAGAAAAGGGAGAGAGAAGGAGAAAAGGGAGAGAGAAGGAGAAAAGGGAGAGAGAAGGAGAAAAGGGAGAGAGAAGGAGAAAAGGGAGAGAGAAGGAGAGGGAGAGACATCAATTAGCCCCACAACTTAAACACCTCCATCACAATTCAGCCCTGCTTTACTTCCTGGTAGTAATTAGGTCGTGTTTGATGTAGGGCTGGGAATTGCCAGGAACCCAATGGTAAGATCACGACACTTAGGCGCTGATACAATACGGATTGTGATTCTGACGATTCTATATGTATTGAGATTCGATACTGCGATTTCATGTTCCAAACGTATTGCTCACCATATGTCTGCTGCAGAGAGACGAGAGAGAGACATGAGGAAATGATTTTTGATCAGACAGGGAAAATATGTTAGGTCACTATTTAAAAATCTGAAAAATATCCTGGAGTTTTGCCACAGGTACAGCCAACTAACACTAGCTAACACAACTAGCACTAGCTAACACAACTAGCACTAGCTAACACAACTAGCACTAGCTAACACAACTAGCACTAGCTAACACAACTAGCACTAGATAACACAACTAGCACTAGCTAACACAACTAGCACTAGCTAACACAACTAGCACTAGATAACACAACTAGCACTAGCTAACACAACTAGCACTAGCTAACACAACTAGCACTAGCTAACACAACTAGCACTAGCTAACACAACCTATAGATTTTAGAAAACAACACTTGGAGTTAAATATCAATACAATATGGTCCAAAAACAATACTGTGATATGTAACTGTAACAACCCCCCCCCCCATCACTACTTTGCTGTGCCTACACACAGTGCCTCCATGCTCTGGACACTACGCTGACAGACACAGCAAACCTTCTTGCCACAGCTCGCATTGATGTGCCATCCTGGATGAGCTGCACTACCTGAGCCACTTGTGTGGGTTGTAGACTCCGTCTCATGCTACCACTAGAGTGAGAGCACCGCCAGCATTCAAAAGTGACCAAAACATCAGCCAGGAAGCATAGGAACTGAGAAGTGGTCTGTGGTCACCACCTGCAGAATCACTCCTTTATTGGGGGTGTCTTGTTAATTGCCTATAATTTCCACCTTTTGTCTATTCCATTTGCACAGCATGTGAAATTTATTGTCAATCAGTGTTGCTTCCTAAGTGGACAGTTTGATTTCACAGAAGTATGATTGACTTGGAGTTACATTGTGTTGTTTAAGTGTTCCCTTTATTTTTTTGAGCAGTGTATATATATATATATATATATATATATATATATATATATATATATATATATATATATATATAAATAACTGCTCAACATGTGTGTGCTTAGTGCCTACATTTCCCATGAGCACCCGGGCCTCATTATGTTTGAAACTTCCTGCTGTTAGCTGGAGCCATACGGAACTAATTCTAGAGCCCTGTCTCACAAGGGGAAGCTGAGTTCGGGGTCAGCTGGGAAGCTGAGTTAGGGGGTCGGCTGGGAAGCTGAGTTAGGGGGTCGGCTGGGAAGCTGAGTTCGGGGGTAGGCAGGGAAGCTGAGTTCGGGGGTAGGCAGGGAAGCTGAGTTCGGGGGTCGGCAGGGAAGCTGAGTTAGGGGGTCGGCTGGGAAGCGGAGTTAGGGGTCGGCTGGGAAGCTGAGTTAGGGGTCGGCTGGGAAGCTGAGTTAGGGGGTCGGCTGGGAAGCTGAGTTAGGGGGTCGGCTGGGAAGCTGAGTTAGGGGGTCGGCTGGGAAGCTGAGTTAGGGGGTCGGCTGGGAAGCTGAGTTAGGGGACGGCTGGGATGCTGAGTTAGGGGGTCGGCAGGGAAGCTGAGTTAGGTGACGGCAGGGAAGCTGAGTTAGGTGACGGCAGGGAAGCTGAGTTAGGGGGTCGGCTGGGAAGCTGAGTTAGGGGGTCGGCTGGGAAGCTGAGTTAGGGGGTCGGCTGGGAAGCTGAGTTAGGGGGTCGGCTGGGAAGCTGAGTTAGGGGGTCGGCTGGGAAGCTGAGTTAGGGGGTCGGCTGGGAAGCTGAGTTAGGGGGTCGGCAGGGAAGCGGAGTTAGGGGGTCGGCTGGGAAGCGGAGTTAGGGGGTCGGCCGGGAAGCGGAGTTAGGGGACGGCCGGGAAGCGGAGTTAGGGGTCGGCCGGGAAGCTGAGTTAGGCGACGGCTGGGGTCCAATTGGGACATGGAATAACAGCCAAAGGACTACAATCCAGGGATCGACTTCCCTGCACGCGAACACACACGCCCCAATTCAATGGGGGCCCTTTCCTACGGCTGGTTGAGAAGACCTGTCACTGTTGAGAAGTTGGAGGCAGGGACCTCTGGTACCCATCACACCCTACACTCAATTACTGAATCCCCATGGCAACCAACGACAACCAGTCTGAGGCTCAGAGGAGGAGGAGAGGTTAAAATGGGGGGGGGGGGGGGGGGACACAATCAGAAATAGGACGAAGTGTCTGGTGTGTAAAGTGTCAGTAAAGAATTGGAACCCAGAATCCTCTCCTCCTGTATGGAATCCCATTTACATTCCTCTGTGGAATGGGGGGGGGGAATAGAATGCAGAAGTACTGAATGAGAACAGTAGAGAGGAGGACTTAGCAGTCACACAAAGAGAGATAAGAGCTGCAATATGTACACACACACACACAGAAGGAGAAACATGTTGTCCTTTGATACCGGTGGTTTGTGCTAAAGGCTTCTCCTCCTCGGTGACTGAACAGACATCATCAGAATATTAACTGCACAACCAGTTACCCATCTTTGATGGAGGGAGAGAAAGAGAGATAGAGACGGAGGGGAGGAGAGAGGATGTTTACAGACAGAAAGAGAGAGAGCAGAATGTTCTGGTGCTAAGTGGGAGTGCTGAGACGCTAGCTCAGTCACACACACAAAGACAGACAGACAGACAGACAGACAGACAGACAGACAGACAGACAGGACAGACAGACAGACAGGACAGACAGACAGGACAGACAGGCAGGACAGACAGGCAGGACAGACAGACAGCCAGAGAGAAACAGAGATAGACAGAGAGACACAGACAGACATACCGATAGAGAGACACAGAGAGAGACAGAGGCAGACAGACAGAGACAGACTGATAGAGAGACAGAGACAGACGAAGACAGACAGAGAGAGACAGAGACACAGACAGACAGACCGATAGAAAAACACAGAGAGACAGAGACAGACAGACAGAGACAGACCGATAGAGACAGAGAGAAACAGAGACAGACGAAGACAGACAGAGACAGACCGAGACACAGACAGACAGACCGATAGAAAGACACAGAGAGAGACAGACAGACATAGAGAGACAGAGACCGATAGAGAGAAACAGAGACCGATAGAGAGACCGAGAGAAACAGAGACAGACGAAGACAGACAGAAACAGAGACCGACCGATAGAGAGACAGAGCGAGACACAGAGACAGAGAGCAGAATGTCCTGGGCAGATCGGGGCCTACCCAAACAAACACAGATGGGAGATAAGCTTGAAAGAGAGAAAACAGAGGGAAACAAAAAAAGAGAGAGAGAAAAAGAGGAGAGAGTGTGTGGAAGAGGAGAGGCCAGCTGGTGTGTAAAAGTAATGTTCCTGTGGATCTAGAGTCCGGTATTCCAGAACACTCTCTGCCATGCATCTCTCCATAACAATTGTGTGGGTGGAATTCCCTGCTTCTGTTTCAAAATCCTGTCATCTGATTGGTCCCTTGAAGTGGGCTCGCAAAGTTAAGATAACTTTTGAACTTGATAAGGCAAGCAAGCATTTAATTTTTTTTTATAAATAATAATAAAACATGAGACTTAAAAGTCGCTTTACAATTGTAGAAATGAAATAGAAAAACAGAGATTCACCTCTGACTTCACCAGATCATGATCTGTGTGAAAGGAGACAAACGTTTCTTATATTCACCTTTATTTAACTCGGCAAGTCAGTTAAGAACAAATTCTTACTTACAATGACAGCCTAGGAACAGTGGGTTAACTGCCTTATTCAGGGGCAGAACGACAGATTTTTACCTTGTCAGCTCAGGAATTCGATCTACCAACCTTTCAGTTACTGGCCCAAAACTCTAACCGCTAGGCTACCTGCCGCCCCTCTAACCGCTAGGTTACCTGCCGCCCATCTAACCGTTAGGCTACCTGCCGCCCCTCTAACCGCGAGGCTACCTGCCGCCCCTCTAACCGCGAGGCTACCTGCCGCCCCTCTAACCGCTAGACTACCTGCCGCCCCTCTAACCGCTAGGCTACCTGCCGCCCCTCTAACCGCTAGGCTACCTGCCGCCCCTCTAACCGCTAGGCTACCTGCCGCCCCTCTAACCGCTAGGCTACCTGCCGCCCCTCTAACCGCTAGGCTACCTGCCGCCCCTCTAACCGCTAGGCTACCTGCCGCCCCTCTAACCGCTAGGCTACCTGCCGCCCCTCTAACCGCTAGGCTACCTGCCGCCCCTCTAACCGCTAGGCTACCTGCCTCTAACCACTAGGCTACCTGCCTCTAACCACTAGGCTACCTGCCTCTAACCACTAGGCTACCTGCCTCTAACCACTAGGCTACCTGCCTCTAACCACTAGGCTACCTGCCTCTAACCACTAGGCTACCTGCTGCCCCATGTTTATTTGTTACACTCTGACATTTGAGTCATTTAACAGATGCTCTTAGTTGTTTGTTAAATCAACAATAGCCATCTCTTGAGAAGAGGTAGCTGGGCTGGTAAACTACACATCAGAGCCATCTCTTGAGAAGAGGTAGCTGGGCAGGGGAACACATCAGAGTCATCTCCTGAGAAGAGGTAGCTGGGCAGGGGAACCACACATCAGAGCCATCTCCTGAGAAGAGGTAGCTGGGCAGGGGAACACATCAGAGTCATCTCCTGAGAAGAGGTAGCTGGGCAGGGGAACCACACATCAGAGTCATCTCCTGAGAAGAGGTAGCTGGGCAGGGGAACACATCAGAGCCATCTCCTGAGAAGAGGTAGCTGGGCAGGGGAACCACACATCAGAGTCATCTCCTGAGAAGAGGTAGCTGGGCAGGGGAACCACACATCAGAGTCATCTCCTGAGAAGAGGTAGCTGGGCAGGGGAACACATCAGAGCCATCTCCTGAGGCTATGAGAAGAGGTAGCTGGGCAGGGGAACACATCAGAGCCATCTCCTGAGAAGAGGTAGCTGGGCAGGGGAACCACACATCAGAACCATCTCCTGAGGCTATGAGAAGAGGTAGCTGGGCAGGGGAACACATCAGAGCCATCTCCTGAGGCTATGAGAAGAGGTAGCTGGGCAGGGGAACACATCAGAGCCATCTCCTGAGAAGAGGTAGCTGGGCTGGGGAACCACACATCAGAACCATCTCCTGAGGCTATGAGAAGAGGTAGCTGGGCAGGGGAACACATCAGAGCCATCTCCTGAGGCTATGAGAAGAGGTAGCTGGGCAGGGGAACACATCAGAGCCATCTCCTGAGGCTATGAGAAGAGGTAGTCCAAGAGAGACTGGCCAGCAGCATGGTGTTCAGGGTTAACGTTGGCTAAACTCTCTCTATCAAGCTATACTGTTGGCCTAATGTACTGTGACCTAGCCTACAATGTTTCTAGCAAGTACTTTAATTTCTCTTCATGCAAAGACAGACAGAGAAACACAGACAGAGACACAGAGAGAGAGACAGAGACACAGAGAGAGCGAGAGAGAGACAGAGACACAGACAGAGAGAGCGAGAGACACAGACAGAGAGAGAGAGAGAGACACAGACAGAGAGAGAGAGAGACACAGACAGAGAGAGAGACACAGACAGAAAGAGACACAGATGGAGAGAGACACAGACAAAGAGAGGGACACAGACAGAGAGAGAGACACAGACAGAGAGAGAGACACAGACAGAGACAGAGAGACACCGAGAGACATAGACACAGAGAGAGAGAGAGAGAGAGAGACACAGAGAGAGGGACACAGACAGAGAGAGGGACACAGACAGAGAGAGAGACACAGACAGAGAGAGGGACACAGACAGAGAGAGGGACACAGACAGAGAGAGGGACACAGACAGAGAGAGGGACACAGACAGAGAGAGGGACACAGACAGAGAGACACCGAGAGACACAGACACACAGAGAAAGGGACACAGACAGAGACAGAGAGACACCGAGAGACACAGAGAAAGGGACACAGACAGAGAGACACAGACACACAGAGAGAGGGACACAGACAGAGACAGAGAGACACAGACACACAGAGAAAGAGAAAATGAGAAACCGAGGTAGTAGCGTGCCACAGCAGGGTTCCCGTGCCTCAACAGAACAAACCCAAACATTCCCAGCCCTGAACACATGCCAGCGGCAGCATACTGCTGGAGCCTGCTGCATTGGATCAAATTCCCAGAAAGAAAGAAAAGATTTGAGGTATTTTGAGAGAGAGCGGCATGGCGATCCGTCTCAGACACAGCTGGAGATTCAGGAAATGAGAAGCACACACACACACACACACCACACACACCACACACACACACACACACACACACACCACACACACCACACACACCACACACACGAGCCATATGGTTTCCAGGAAGACAAAACGGTATTCATGGCGTGCAGAATGTTCCTGAATTGTTTTTGAGGGAAGGAAAACCCAGCTTCCATTCTGATCCCGTTGACAATGAGCAGCAGGTTAAGTTCAATACAGACACACATATGTACAGACACACAGGCCAAATACACCACAGACACACCACAGACACCAATAGAGACAGGTTTGTGGTATGTTTAGCCAGGCCATTTGATGTTACATTGTCCAGAAATGGTCACTCGAGTACGTACGGTGCATTTGGAAACTATTCAGACCTCTTGACTGTTTCCATATTTTGTTAGGTTACAGACTTATTCTAAAATGGATTAAATTGTTTAATTCCCCTCAATCAATCTACACACAATATCTCATAATGACAAAACAAAAACAGGTTTTTACAAAATGTTAGAAATGTATAAAAAAATAAAAAAAATGAAATATCACATTTACATAAGTATTCAGACCCTTTAGTTAGTACTTTGTTGAAGCACCTTTGGCAGTGATTACAGCCTTAAGTCTTCTTGGGTACGATGCTACAAGCTTGGCACACCTGTATTTGGGGAGTTTCTCCCGTTCTTCTCTGCAGATCCTCTCAAGCTCTGTCAGGTTGGATGGGGAGCGTCGCTGCACAGCTATTTTCAGGTCTCTCCAGAGATGTTTGATCGGGTTCAAGTCCGGGCTCTGGCTGGGCCACTCAAGGACATTCAGAGACTTGTCCCGAAGTACCTCCTGTGTTGTCTTGGCTGTGTACTTAGGGTCGTTGTCCTGTTGGAAGGTGAACCTTCGCCCCAGTCTGAGGTTCTGAGCACTCTGGAGCAGGTTTTCATCAAGGATTTCTCTGTACTTTGCTCCGTTCATCTTTCCCTCGATCCTGACTAGTCAACCAGTCTCTACCTCTGGAAAACATCACCACAGCATGATGCTGCCACCACCATGCTTCACCGTAGGGATGGCACCTGGTTTCCTCCAGACGTTACGCCTGACATTCAGGCCAAAGAGTTCAGTTTTGGTTTCATCAGACCAGAGAATCTTGTTTCTCATGGTCTGAGAGTCTTTAGGTGCCTTTTGGCAAACTCCAAGCGGGCTGTCATGTGCCTTTTACTGAGGAGTGGCTTCTGTCTGACCACTCTACCATAAAGGCCTGATTGGTGGAGTGCTGCAGAGATGGTTGTCCTTCTGGAAGGTTCTCCCATATCCACAGAGGAACTCTGGAGCTCTGTCAGTGACCATCAGGTTCTTGGTCACCTCCCTGACCAAGGCCCTTCTCCCCTAATTGCTCAGTTTGGCCGGGCGGCCAGCTCTAGGAAGAGTCTCAGAGGTTCCAAACTTCTTCCATTTAAGAATGATGGAACACACTATTTTCTTGGGGAACTTCAATGCTGCTGAAATGTTTTGGTACCCTTCTACAGACAATTCCTTCGACATCATGGCTTGGTTTTTGCTCTGACATGCACTGTCAACTGTGGGACCTTATATAGACAGGTGTGTGCCTTTCCAAATCATGTCCAATCAATTGAATTTACCACAGGTGGACTCCAATCAAGTTGTAGAAACATCTCAAGGATGATTAATGGAAACAGGATGGACCTGAGATCAATTGTGAGTCTCATTGTAAAGGGTCTGAATACTTATGTAAATAAGTTATTTCTATAATTTTTTATATACATTTGCAAAAATGTCTGAAAACCTGTTTTCACTCTGCCATTATGGAGTATTGTGGGATGATTAATGAGGTATAAAAATTATTTAAACCACTTTAGAATGAGGCTGTAACGTAACAAAATGTGGTAAAAGTCAAGGGGTGTGAATATTTTCAGAATGCACTGTATGGGTGTGTGTGTGTCCGTCCCACCTGCCTGTCCCACCCAGCCTGTCCCACCCAGCCTGTCCCACCCCGCCTGTCCCAACCAGCCTGTCCCAACCAGCCTGTCCCACCCCGCCTGTCCCACCCCGCCTGTCCCACCCTGCTTGTCCCACCCTGCTTGTCCCACCCTGCCTGTCCCTGGCACTGCAGCCACGTGGCTACACTTTCACTATCAGCATGTTGGGACAGGGTGGTGAGGTGTGTTCTGGGAAACGACCCACACTCCAACGTAGGAGGCTCAGCCCTAATGCATGTGCTCTCTGACACCTGAAGCTGCAGGGGAAAACGGTCCAGGAACACAAAGGACTAGTCAGCCCTTCCCCCTCTGAGGGGCCAAAATGTATCTCTCTGTTACAGTACCCAGAGGACTGACTATTGAGACAGAATAATACTATAGTATCCATGTCTGGTATCTGAAACGTGTCCCCTAAAGAGGACTCTATATGTATGATCTCTGTGGTAACTTGTCCCCTAAAGAGGACTCTATATGTATTATCTCTGTGGTAACTTGTCCCCTAAAGAGGACTCTATATGTATGATCTCTATGGTAACTTGTCCCCTAAAGAGGACTCTATATGTATGATCTCTGTGGTAACTTGTCCCCTAAAGAGGACTCTATATATATGATCTCTGTGGTAACTTGTCCCCTAAAGAGGACTCTATATGTATGATCTCTATGGTAACTTGTCCCCTAAAGAGGACTCTATATGTATGATCTCTGTGGTAACTTGTCCCCTAAAGAGGACTCTATATATATGATCTCTGTGGTAACTTGTCCCCTAAAGAGGACTCTATATGTATGATCTCTATGGTAACTTGTCCCCTAAAGAGGACTCTATATGTATGATCTCTGTGGTAACTTGTCCCCTAAAGAGGACTCTATATGTATTATCTCTGTGGTAACTTGTCCCCTAAAGAGGACTCTATATATATGATCTCTGTGGTAACTTGTCCCCTAAAGAGGACTCTATATATATGATCTCTGTGGTAACTTGTCCCCTAAAGAGGACTCTATATATATGATCTCTGTGGTAACTTGTCCCCTAAAGAGGACTCTATATGTATGATCTCTATGGTAACTTGTCCCCTAAAGAGGACTCTATATGTATTATCTCTGTGGTAACTTGTCCTCTAAAGAGGACTCTATATGTATTATCTCTGTGGTAACTTGTCCCCTAAAGAGGACTCTATATGTATTATCTCTGTGGTAACTTGTCCCCTAAAGAGGACTCTATATATATGATCTCTGTGGTAACTTGTCCCCTAAAGAGGACTCTATATATATGATCTCTGTGGTAACTTGTCCCCTAAAGAGGACTATATATATATGATCTCTATGGTAACTTGTCCCCTAAAGAGGACTATATATGTATTATCTCTGTGGTAACTTGTCCCCTAAAGAGGACTCTGTATGGATTATCTCTGTGGTAACTTGTCCCCTAAAGAGGACTATATACAGTGGGGAGAACAAGTATTTGATACACTGCCGATTTTGCAGGTTTTCCTACTTACAAAGCATGTAGAGGTCTGTAATTTTTATCATAGGTACACTTCAACTGTGAGAGACGGAATCTAAAACAAAAATCCAGAAAATCACATTGTATGATTTTTAAGTAATTAATTTGCATTTTATTGCATGACATAAGTATTTGATACATCAGAAAAGCAGAACTTAATATTTGGTACAGAAACCTTTGTTTGCAATTACAGAGATCATACGTTTCCTGTAGTTCTTGACCAGGTTTGCACACACTGCAGCAGGGATTTTGGCCCACTCCTCCATACAGACCTTCTCCAGATCCTTCAGGTTTCGGGGCTGTCGCTGGGCAATACGGACTTTCAGCTCCCTCCAAAGATATTCTATTGGGTTCAGGTCTGGAGACTGGCTAGGCCACTCCAAGACCTTGAGATGCTTCTTACAGAGCCACTCCTTAGTTGCCCTGGCTGTGTGTTTCGGGTCGTTGTCTTGCTGGAAGACCCAGCCACGACCCATCTTCAATGCTCTTACTGAGGGAAGGAGGTTGTTGGCCAAGATCTCGCGATACATGGCCCCATCCATCCTCCCCTCAATACGGTGCAGTCGTCCTGTCCCCTTTGCAGAAAAGCATCCCCAAAGAATGATGTTTCCACCTCCATGCTTCACGGTTGGGATGGTGTTCTTAGAGTTGTACTCATCCTTCTTCTTCCTCCAAACACGGCGAGTGGAGTTTAGACCAAAAAGCTCTATTTTTGTCTCATCAGACCACATGACCTTCTCCCATTCCTCCTCTGGATCATCCAGATGGTCATTGGCAAACTTCAGACGGGCCTGGACATGCGCTGGCTTGAGCAGGGGGACCTTGCGTGCGCTGCAGGATTTTAATCCATGACGGCGTAGTGTGTTACTAATGGTTTTCTTTGAGACTGTGGTCCCAGCTCTCTTCAGGTCATTGACCAGGTCCTGCCGTGTAGTTCTGGGCTGATCCCTCACCTTCCTCATGATCATTGATGCCCCACGAGGTGAGATCTTGCATGGAGCCCCAGACCGAGGGTGATTGACCGTCAACTTCAACTTCTTCCATTTTCTAATAATTGCGCCAACAGTTGTTGCCTTCTCACCAAGCTGCTTGCCTATTGTCCTGTAGCCCATCCCAGCCTTGTGCAGGTCTACAATTTTATCCCTGATGTCCTTACACAGCTCTCTGGTCTTGGCCATTGTGGAGAGGTTGGAGTCTGTTTGATTGAGTGTGTGGACAGGTGTCTTTTATACAGGTAACGAGTTCAAACAGGTGCAGTTAATACAGGTAATGAGTGGAGAACAGGAGGGCTTCTTAAAGAAAAACTAACAGGTCTGTGAGAGCCGGAATTCTTACTGGTTGGTAGGTGATCAAATACTTATGTCATGCAATAAAATGCAAATAATTTCCTTAAAAATCATACAATGTGATTTTCTGGATTTTTGTTTTAGATTCCGTCTCTCACAGTTGAAGTGTACCTATGATAAAAATTACAGACCTCTACATGCTTTGTAAGTAGGAAAACCTGCAAAATCGGCAGTGTATCAAATACGTGTTCTCCCCACTGTATGTATGATCTCTGTGGTAACTTGTCCCCTAAAGAGGACTCTATATGTATGATCTCTATGGTAACTTGTCCCCTAAAGAGGACTCTATATGTATTATCTCTGTGGTAACTTGTCCCCTAAAGAGGACTCTATATGTATGATCTCTGTGGTAACTTGTCCCCTAAAGAGGACTCTATATGGATTATCTCCATGGTAACTTGTCCCCTAAAGAGGACTCTATATGTATTATCTCTATGGTAACTTGTCCCCTAAAGAGGACTCTATATGGATTATCTCCATGGTAACTTGTCCCCTAAAGAGGACTCTATATGTATTATCTCTATGGTAACTTGTCCCCTAAAGAGGACTCTATATATATGATCTCTGTGGTAACTTGTCCCCTAAAGAGGACTCTATATATATGATCTCTGTGGTAACTTGTCCCCTAAAGAGGACTCTATATGGATTATCTCCATGGTAACTTGTCCCCTAAAGAGGACTCTATATGTATGATCTCTGTGGTAACTTGTCCCCTAAAGAGGACTCTATATATATGATCTCTATGGTAACTTGTCCCCTAAAGAGGACTCTATATATATGATCTCTGTGGTAACTTGTCCCCTAAAGAGGACTCTATATGTATTATCTCTATGGTAACTTGTCCCCTAAAGAGGACTCTATATGTATTATCTCTATGGTAACTTGTCCCCTAAATAGGACTCTATATGTATTATCTCTGTGGTAACTTGTCCCCTAAAGAGGACTCTATATGTATTATCTCTGTGGTAACTTGTCCCCTAAAGAGGACTCTATATGTATTATCTCTGTGGTAACTTGTCCCCTAAAGAGGACTCTATATGTATTATCTCTATGGTAACTTGTCCCCTAAAGAGGACTCTATATGTATTATCTCTGTGGTAACTTGTCCCCTAAAGAGGACTCTATATGTATTATCTCTGTGGTAACTTGTCCCCTAAAGAGGACTCTATATGTATTATCTCTGTGGTAACTTGTCCCCTAAAGAGGACTATATATGTATTATCTCTGTGGTAACTTGTCCCCTAAAGAGGATCTCTATATGTCTGATCTCTGTGGTAACTTGTCCCCTAAAGAGGACTCTATATATATGATCTCTATGGTAACTTGTCCCCTAAAGAGGACTCTATATATATGATCTCTGTGGTAACTTGTCCCCTAAAGAGGACTCTATATATATGATCTCTGTGGTAAGTTGTCCCCTAAAGAGGACTCTATATATATGATCTCTGTGGTAACTTGTCCCCTAAAGAGGACTATATATGTATTATCTCTATGGAAACTTGTCCCCTAAAGAGGACTCTATATGTATGATCTCTATGGTAACTTGTCCCCTAAAGAGGACTCTATATATATGATCTCTGTGGTAACTTGTCCCCTAAAGAGGACTCTATATATATGATCTCTGTGGTAACTTGTCCCCTAAAGAGGACTCTATATGTATTATCTCTATGGTAACTTGTCCCCTAAAGAGGACTCTATATGTATTATCTCTATGGTAACTTGTCCCCTAAATAGGACTCTATATGTATTATCTCTGTGGTAACTTGTCCCCTAAAGAGGACTCTATATGTATTATCTCTGTGGTAACTTGTCCCCTAAAGAGGACTCTATATGTATTATCTCTGTGGTAACTTGTCCCCTAAAGAGGACTCTATATGTATTATCTCTATGGTAACTTGTCCCCTAAAGAGGACTCTATATGTATTATCTCTGTGGTAACTTGTCCCCTAAAGAGGACTCTATATGTATTATCTCTGTGGTAACTTGTCCCCTAAAGAGGACTCTATATGTATTATCTCTGTGGTAACTTGTCCCCTAAAGAGGACTATATATGTATTATCTCTGTGGTAACTTGTCCCCTAAAGAGGATCTCTATATGTATGATCTCTGTGGTAACTTGTCCCCTAAAGAGGACTCTATATATATGATCTCTATGGTAACTTGTCCCCTAAAGAGGACTCTATATATATGATCTCTGTGGTAACTTGTCCCCTAAAGAGGACTCTATATATATGATCTCTGTGGTAACTTGTCCCCTAAAGAGGACTCTATATATATGATCTCTATGGTAACTTGTCCCCTAAAGAGGACTCTATATATATGATCTCTGTGGTAACTTGTCCCCTAAAGAGGACTCTATATGTATGATCTCTGTGGTAACTTGTCCCCTAAAGAGGACTCTATATGTATGATCTCTATGGTAACTTGTCCCCTAAAGAGGACTCTATATGTATTATCTCTATGGTAACTTGTCCCCTAAAGAGGACTCTATATGTATTATCTCTGTGGTAACTTGTCCCCTAAAGAGGACTCTATATGTATTATCTCTGTGGTAACTTGTCCCCTAAAGAGGATCTCTATATGTATGATCTCTATGGTAACTTGTCCCCTAAAGAGGACTCTATATGTATTATCTCTGTGGTAACTTGTCCCCTAAAGAGGACTATATATGTATTATCTCTATGGTAACTTGTCCCCTAAAGAGGATCTCTATATGTATGATCTCTGTGGTAACTTGTCCCCTAAAGAGGATCTCTATATGTATGATCTCTATGGTAACTTGTCCCCTAAAGAGGACTCTATATGTATTATCTCTGTGGTAACTTGTCCCCTAAAGAGGACTCTATATGTATTATCTCCATGGTAACTTGTCCCCTAAAGAGGACTCTATATGTATTATCTCTATGGTAACTTGTCCCCTAAAGAGGACTCTATATGTATTATCTCCATGGTAACTTGTCCCCTAAAGAGGACTCTATATGTATGATCTCTGTGGTAACTTGTCCCCTAAAGAGGACTCTATATGTATGATCTCTGTGGTAACTTGTCCCCTAAAGAGGACTCTATATGTATTATCTCTGTGGTAACTTGTCCCCTAAAGAGGACTCTATATGTATTATCTCTGTGGTAACTTGTCCCCTAAAGAGGATCTCTATATGTATTATCTCTGTGGTAACTTGTCCCCTAAAGAGGACTATATATGTATTATCTCTGTGGTAACTTGTCCCCTAAAGAGGACTCTATATGTATTATCTCTGTGGTAACTTGTCCCCTAAAGAGGATCTCTATATGTATTATCTCTGTGGTAACTTGTACCCTAAAGAGGACTCTATATGTATGATCTCTGTGGTAACTTGTCCCCTAAAGAGGACTCTATATGTATTATCTCTATGGTAACTTGTCCCCTAAAGAGGACTCTATATGTATTATCTCTATGGTAACTTGTCCCCTAAAGAGGACTCTATATGTATTATCTCCATGGTAACTTGTCCCCTAAAGAGGACTCTATATGTATTATCTCCATGGTAACTTGTCCCCTAAAGAGGACTCTATATATATGATCTCTATGGTAACTTGTCCCCTAAAGAGGACTCTATATGTATTATCTCTATGGTAACTTGTCCCCTAAAGAGGACTCTATATGTATTATCTCTGTGGTAACTTGTCCCCTAAAGAGGATCTCTATATGTATTATCTCTATGGTAACTTGTCCCCTAAAGAGGACTCTATATATATGATCTCTATGGTAACTTGTCCCCTAAAGAGGACTCTATATATATGATCTCTATGGTAACTTGTCCCCTAAAGAGGACTCTATATGTATTATCTCTGTGGTAACTTGTACCCTAAAGAGGACTCTATATATATGATCTCTATGGTAACTTGTCCCCTAAAGAGGACTCTATATATATGATCTCTATGGTAACTTGTCCCCTAAAGAGGACTCTATATGTATGATCTCTGTGGTAACTTGTCCCCTAAAGAGGATCTCTATATGTATTATCTATGTGGTAACTTGTCCCCTAAAGAGGACTCTATATATATGATCTCTATGGTAACTTGTCCCCTAAAGAGGACTCTATATGTATGATCTCTGTGGTAACTTGTCCCCTAAAGAGGATCTCTATATGTATTATCTCTATGGTAACTTGTCCCCTAAAGAGGACTCTATATATATGATCTCTATGGTAACTTGTCCCCTAAAGAGGACTCTATATATATGATCTCTATGGTAACTTGTCCCCTAAAGAGGACTCTATATGTATTATCTCTGTGGTAACT
This sequence comes from Salvelinus alpinus, assembly GCF_045679555.1. Classification (NCBI taxonomy): domain Eukaryota; kingdom Metazoa; phylum Chordata; class Actinopteri; order Salmoniformes; family Salmonidae; genus Salvelinus; species Salvelinus alpinus. The sequence goes on along the minus strand of NC_092107.1, from coordinate 46,945,415 downwards.
TGTCCCCTAAAGAGGACTCTATATGTATGATCTCTGTGGTAACTTGTCCCCTAAAGAGGACTCTATATGTATTATCTCTATGGTAACTTGTCCCCTAAAGAGGACTCTATATGTATTATCTCTATGGTAACTTGTCCCCTAAAGAGGACTCTATATGTATTATCTCTGTGGTAACTTGTCCCCTAAAGAGGACTCTATATGTATTATCTCTATGGTAACTTGTCCCCTAAAGAGGACTCTATATATATGATCTCTATGGTAACTTGTCCCCTAAAGAGGACTCTATATGTATTATCTCTATGGTAACTTGTCCCCTAAAGAGGACTCTATATGTATTATCTCTGTGGGAACTTGTCCCCTAAAGAGGACTCTATATGTATTATCTCTATGGTAACTTGTCCCCTAAAGAGGACTCTATATGTATTATCTCTATGGTAACTTGTCCCCTAAAGAGGACTCTATATGTATGATCTCTGTGGTAACTTGTCCCCTAAAGAGGACTCTATATGTATTATCTCTATGGTAACTTGTCCCCTAAAGAGGACTCTATATGTATTATCTCTATGGTAACTTGTCCCCTAAAGAGGACTCTATATATATGATCTCTATGGTAACTTGTCCCCTAAAGAGGACTCTATATGTATTATCTCTATGGTAACTTGTCCCCTAAAGAGGACTCTATATGTATTATCTCTGTGGTAACTTGTCCCCTAAAGAGGACTCTATATGTATGATCTCTGTGGTAACTTGTCCCCTAAAGAGGACTCTATATGTATTATCTCTGTGGTAACTTGTCCCCTAAAGAGGATCTCTATATGTATTATCTCTATGGTAACTTGTCCCCTAAAGAGGACTCTATATGTATTATCTCTATGGTAACTTGTCCCCTAAAGAGGACTCTATATATATTATCTCTGTGGTAACTTGTCCCCTAAAGAGGACTCTATATGTATTATCTCTGTGGTAACTTGTCCCCTAAAGAGGACTCTATATGTATTATCTCTGTGGTAACTTGTCCCCTAAAGAGGACTCTATATGTATTATCTCTATGGTAACTTGTCCCCTAAAGAGGACTCTATATATATGATCTCTATGGTAACTTGTCCCCTAAAGAGGACTCTATATGTATTATCTCTATGGTAACTTGTCCCCTAAAGAGGACTCTATATGTATTATCTCTGTGGGAACTTGTCCCCTAAAGAGGACTCTATATGTATTATCTCTATGGTAACTTGTCCCCTAAAGAGGACTCTATATGTATTATCTCTATGGTAACTTGTCCCCTAAAGAGGACTCTATATGTATGATCTCTGTGGTAACTTGTCCCCTAAAGAGGACTCTATATGTATTATCTCTATGGTAACTTGTCCCCTAAAGAGGACTCTATATGTATTATCTCTATGGTAACTTGTCCCCTAAAGAGGACTCTATATATATGATCTCTATGGTAACTTGTCCCCTAAAGAGGACTCTATATGTATTATCTCTATGGTAACTTGTCCCCTAAAGAGGACTCTATATGTATTATCTCTGTGGTAACTTGTCCCCTAAAGAGGACTATATATGTATGATCTCTGTGGTAACTTGTCCCCTAAAGAGGACTCTATATGTATTATCTCTGTGGTAACTTGTCCCCTAAAGAGGATCTCTATATGTATTATCTCTATGGTAACTTGTCCCCTAAAGAGGACTCTATATGTATTATCTCTATGGTAACTTGTCCCCTAAAGAGGACTCTATATATATTATCTCTGTGGTAACTTGTCCCCTAAAGAGGACTCTATATGTATTATCTCTGTGGTAACTTGTCCCCTAAAGAGGACTCTATATATATGATCTCTATGGTAACTTGTCCCCTAAAGAGGACTATATATGTATGATCTCTGTGGTAACTTGTCCCCTAAAGAGGACTCTATATGTATTATCTCTGTGGTAACTTGTCCCCTAAAGAGGATCTCTATATGTATTATCTCTGTGGTAACTTGTCCCCTAAAGAGGACTATATATGTATTATCTCTGTGGTAACTTGTCCCCTAAAGAGGACTCTATATGTATTATCTCTGTGGTAACTTGTCCCCTAAAGAGGATCTCTATATGTATTATCTCTATGGTAACTTGTCCCCTAAAGAGGACTCTATATGTATTATCTCTATGGTAACTTGTCCCCTAAAGAGGACTCTATATGTATTATCTCTATGGTAACTTGTCCCCTAAAGAGGACTCTATATGTATTATCTCTATGGTAACTTGTCCCCTAAAGAGGACTCTATATGTATTATCTCTATGGTAACTTGTCCCCTAAAGAGGACTCTATATGTATTATCTCTATGGTAACTTGTCCCCTAAAGAGGACTCTATATGTATTATCTCTATGGTAACTTGTCCCCTAAAGAGGACTCTATATGTATTATCTCTGTGGTAACTTGTCCCCTAAAGAGGATCTCTATATGTATTATCTCTATGGTAACTTGTCCCCTAAAGAGGACTCTATATGTATTATCTCTATGGTAACTTGTCCCCTAAAGAGGACTCTATATGTATTATCTCTATGGTAACTTGTCCCCTAAAGAGGATCTCTATATGTATTATCTCTATGGTAACTTGTCCCCTAAAGAGGACTCTATATGTATTATCTCTATGGTAACTTGTCCCCTAAAGAGGACTCTATATGTATTATCTCTATGGTAACTTGTCCCCTAAAGAGGACTCTATATGTATTATCTCTGTGGTAACTTGTCCCCTAAAGAGGACTCTATATGTATGATCTCTATGGTAACTTGTCCCCTAAAGAGGACTCTATATGTATTATCTCTGTGGTAACTTGTCCCCTAAAGAGGATCTCTATATGTATGATCTCTGTGGTAACTTGTCCCCTAAAGAGGACTCTATATGTATGATCTCTATGGTAACTTGTCCCCTAAAGAGGACTCTATATGTATTATCTCTGTGGTAACTTGTCCCCTAAAGAGGACTCTATATGTATTATCTCTATGGTAACTTGTCCCCTAAAGAGGACTCTATATATATGATCTCTATGGTAACTTGTCCCCTAAAGAGGACTCTATATATATGATCTCTATGGTAACTTGTCCCCTAAAGAGGACTCTATATGTATTATCTCTGTGGTAACTTGTCCCCTAAAGAGGACTCTATATGTATGATCTCTGTGGTAACTTGTCCCCTAAAGAGGATCTCTATATGTATTATCTCTATGGTAACTTGTCCCCTAAAGAGGACTCTATATGTATGATCTCTGTGGTAACTTGTCCCCTAAAGAGGATCTCTATATGTATGATCTCTATGGTAACTTGTCCCCTAAAGAGGACTCTATATGTATGATCTCTGTGGTAACTTGTCCCCTAAAGAGGACTCTATATGTATGATCTCTATGGTAACTTGTCCCCTAAAGAGGACTCTATATGTATTATCTCTATGGTAACTTGTCCCCTAAAGAGGACTCTATATGGATTATCTCTGTGGTAACTTGTCCCCTAAAGAGGACTCTATATGTATTATCTCTATGGTAACTTGTCCCCTAAAGAGGACTCTATATGTATTATCTCTATGGTAACTTGTCCCCTAAAGAGGACTCTATATGTATTATCTCTGTGGTAACTTGTCCCCTAAAGAGGACTCTATATGTATGATCTCTATGGTAACTTGTCCCCTAAAGAGGATCTCTATATATATGATCTCTATGGTAACTTGTCCCCTAAAGAGGACTCTATATGTATGATCTCTATGGTAACTTGTCCCCTGAAAGAGGATCTCTATATATATGATCTCTATGGTAACTTGTCCCCTAAAGAGGACTCTATATGTATGATCTCTGTGGTAACTTGTCCCCTAAAGAGGACTCTATATGTATGATCTCTGTGGTAACTTGTCCCCTAAAGAGGACTCTATATGTATGATCTCTGTGGTAACTTGTCCCCTAAAGAGGACTCTATATGTATTATCTCTATGGTAACTTGTCCCCTAAAGAGGACTCTATATGTATGATCTCTGTGGTAACTTGTCCCCTAAAGAGGACTCTATATGTATTATCTCTATGGTAACTTGTCCCCTAAAGAGGACTCTATATGTATGATCTCTATGGTAACTTGTCCCCTAAAGAGGACTATATATGTATTATCTCTATGGTAACTTGTCCCCTAAAGAGGACTCTATATATATGATCTCTATGGTAACTTGTCCCCTAAAGAGGACTCTATATGTATTATCTCTGTGGTAACTTGTCCCCTAAAGAGGACTCTATATGTATTATCTCTATGGTAACTTGTCCCCTAAAGAGGACTCTATATATATGATCTCTATGGTAACTTGTCCCCTAAAGAGGACTCTATATGTATTATCTCTATGGTAACTTGTCCCCTAAAGAGGACTCTATATGTATTATCTCTGTGGTAACTTGTCCCCTAAAGAGGACTCTATATGTATTATCTCTATGGTAACTTGTCCCCTAAAGAGGACTCTATATGTATTATCTCTATGGTAACTTGTCCCCTAAAGAGGACTCTATATGTATGATCTCTGTGGTAACTTGTCCCCTAAAGAGGACTCTATATGTATTATCTCTATGGTAACTTGTCCCCTAAAGAGGACTCTATATGTATTATCTCTATGGTAACTTGTCCCCTAAAGAGGACTCTATATATATGATCTCTATGGTAACTTGTCCCCTAAAGAGGACTATATATGTATTATCTCTATGGTAACTTGTCCCCTAAAGAGGACTCTATATGTATTATCTCTGTGGTAACTTGTCCCCTAAAGAGGACTCTATATGTATGATCTCTGTGGTAACTTGTCCCCTAAAGAGGACTCTATATGTATTATCTCTGTGGTAACTTGTCCCCTAAAGAGGATCTCTATATGTATTATCTCTATGGTAACTTGTCCCCTAAAGAGGACTCTATATGTATTATCTCTATGGTAACTTGTCCCCTAAAGAGGACTCTATATATATTATCTCTGTGGTAACTTGTCCCCTAAAGAGGACTCTATATGTATTATCTCTGTGGTAACTTGTCCCCTAAAGAGGACTCTATATGTATGATCTCTATGGTAACTTGTCCCCTAAAGAGGATCTCTATATATATGATCTCTATGGTAACTTGTCCCCTAAAGAGGACTCTATATGTATGATCTCTATGGTAACTTGTCCCCTAAAGAGGATCTCTATATATATGATCTCTATGGTAACTTGTCCCCTAAAGAGGACTCTATATGTATGATCTCTGTGGTAACTTGTCCCCTAAAGAGGACTCTATATGTATGATCTCTGTGGTAACTTGTCCCCTAAAGAGGACTCTATATGTATGATCTCTGTGGTAACTTGTCCCCTAAAGAGGACTCTATATGTATTATCTCTATGGTAACTTGTCCCCTAAAGAGGACTCTATATGTATGATCTCTGTGGTAACTTGTCCCCTAAAGAGGACTCTATATGTATTATCTCTATGGTAACTTGTCCCCTAAAGAGGACTCTATATGTATGATCTCTATGGTAACTTGTCCCCTAAAGAGGACTCTATATGTATTATCTCTATGGTAACTTGTCCCCTAAAGAGGACTCTATATGTATGATCTCTGTGGTAACTTGTCCCCTAAAGAGGACTCTATATGTATGATCTCTGTGGTAACTTGTCCCCTAAAGAGGACTCTATATGTATGATCTCTGTGGTAACTTGTCCCCTAAAGAGGACTCTATATGTATTATCTCTATGGTAACTTGTCCCCTAAAGAGGACTCTATATGTATGATCTCTGTGGTAACTTGTCCCCTAAAGAGGACTCTATATGTATTATCTCTATGGTAACTTGTCCCCTAAAGAGGACTCTATATGTATTATCTCTATGGTAACTTGTCCCCTAAAGAGGACTCTATATATATGATCTCTATGGTAACTTGTCCCCTAAAGAGGACTCTATATGTATTATCTCTGTGGTAACTTGTCCCCTAAAGAGGACTCTATATGTATTATCTCTATGGTAACTTGTCCCCTAAAGAGGACTCTATATATATGATCTCTATGGTAACTTGTCCCCTAAAGAGGACTCTATATGTATTATCTCTATGGTAACTTGTCCCCTAAAGAGGACTCTATATGTATTATCTCTGTGGTAACTTGTCCCCTAAAGAGGACTCTATATGTATTATCTCTATGGTAACTTGTCCCCTAAAGAGGACTCTATATGTATTATCTCTATGGTAACTTGTCCCCTAAAGAGGACTCTATATGTATGATCTCTGTGGTAACTTGTCCCCTAAAGAGGACTCTATATGTATTATCTCTATGGTAACTTGTCCCCTAAAGAGGACTCTATATGTATTATCTCTATGGTAACTTGTCCCCTAAAGAGGACTCTATATATATGATCTCTATGGTAACTTGTCCCCTAAAGAGGACTCTATATGTATTATCTCTATGGTAACTTGTCCCCTAAAGAGGACTCTATATGTATTATCTCTGTGGTAACTTGTCCCCTAAAGAGGACTCTATATGTATGATCTCTGTGGTAACTTGTCCCCTAAAGAGGACTCTATATGTATTATCTCTGTGGTAACTTGTCCCCTAAAGAGGATCTCTATATGTATTATCTCTATGGTAACTTGTCCCCTAAAGAGGACTCTATATGTATTATCTCTATGGTAACTTGTCCCCTAAAGAGGACTCTATATATATTATCTCTGTGGTAACTTGTCCCCTAAAGAGGACTCTATATGTATTATCTCTGTGGTAACTTGTCCCCTAAAGAGGACTCTATATGTATGATCTCTATGGTAACTTGTCCCCTAAAGAGGATCTCTATATATATGATCTCTATGGTAACTTGTCCCCTAAAGAGGACTCTATATGTATGATCTCTGTGGTAACTTGTCCCCTAAAGAGGACTCTATATGTATGATCTCTGTGGTAACTTGTCCCCTAAAGAGGACTCTATATGTATTATCTCTGTGGTAACTTGTCCCCTAAAGAGGACTCTATATGTATTATCTCTGTGGTAACTTGTCCCCTAAAGAGGATCTCTATATGTATTATCTCTGTGGTAACTTGTCCCCTAAAGAGGACTATATATGTATTATCTCTGTGGTAACTTGTCCCCTAAAGAGGACTCTATATGTATGATCTCTGTGGTAACTTGTCCCCTAAAGAGGACTCTATATGTATTATCTCTATGGTAACTTGTCCCCTAAAGAGGACTCTATATGTATGATCTCTATGGTAACTTGTCCCCTAAAGAGGACTCTATATGTATTATCTCTATGGTAACTTGTCCCCTAAAGAGGACTCTATATATATGATCTCTATGGTAACTTGTCCCCTAAAGAGGACTCTATATGTATTATCTCTGTGGTAACTTGTCCCCTAAAGAGGACTCTATATGTATTATCTCTATGGTAACTTGTCCCCTAAAGAGGACTCTATATGTATTATCTCTATGGTAACTTGTCCCCTAAAGAGGACTCTATATGTATGATCTCTGTGGTAACTTGTCCCCTAAAGAGGACTCTATATGTATTATCTCTATGGTAACTTGTCCCCTAAAGAGGACTCTATATGTATTATCTCTATGGTAACTTGTCCCCTAAAGAGGACTCTATATATATGATCTCTATGGTAACTTGTCCCCTAAAGAGGACTCTATATGTATTATCTCTATGGTAACTTGTCCCCTAAAGAGGACTCTATATGTATTATCTCTGTGGTAACTTGTCCCCTAAAGAGGACTCTATATGTATGATCTCTGTGGTAACTTGTCCCCTAAAGAGGACTCTATATGTATTATCTCTGTGGTAACTTGTCCCCTAAAGAGGATCTCTATATGTATTATCTCTATGGTAACTTGTCCCCTAAAGAGGACTCTATATGTATTATCTCTATGGTAACTTGTCCCCTAAAGAGGACTCTATATATATTATCTCTGTGGTAACTTGTCCCCTAAAGAGGACTCTATATGTATTATCTCTGTGGTAACTTGTCCCCTAAAGAGGACTCTATATATATGATCTCTATGGTAACTTGTCCCCTAAAGAGGACTATATATGTATGATCTCTGTGGTAACTTGTCCCCTAAAGAGGACTCTATATGTATTATCTCTGTGGTAACTTGTCCCCTAAAGAGGATCTCTATATGTATTATCTCTGTGGTAACTTGTCCCCTAAAGAGGACTATATATGTATTATCTCTGTGGTAACTTGTCCCCTAAAGAGGACTCTATATGTATTATCTCTGTGGTAACTTGTCCCCTAAAGAGGATCTCTATATGTATTATCTCTATGGTAACTTGTCCCCTAAAGAGGACTCTATATGTATTATCTCTATGGTAACTTGTCCCCTAAAGAGGACTCTATATGTATTATCTCTATGGTAACTTGTCCCCTAAAGAGGACTCTATATGTATTATCTCTATGGTAACTTGTCCCCTAAAGAGGACTCTATATGTATTATCTCTATGGTAACTTGTCCCCTAAAGAGGACTCTATATGTATTATCTCTATGGTAACTTGTCCCCTAAAGAGGACTCTATATGTATTATCTCTATGGTAACTTGTCCCCTAAAGAGGACTCTATATGTATTATCTCTGTGGTAACTTGTCCCCTAAAGAGGATCTCTATATGTATTATCTCTATGGTAACTTGTCCCCTAAAGAGGACTCTATATGTATTATCTCTATGGTAACTTGTCCCCTAAAGAGGACTCTATATGTATTATCTCTATGGTAACTTGTCCCCTAAAGAGGATCTCTATATGTATTATCTCTATGGTAACTTGTCCCCTAAAGAGGACTCTATATGTATTATCTCTATGGTAACTTGTCCCCTAAAGAGGACTCTATATGTATTATCTCTATGGTAACTTGTCCCCTAAAGAGGACTCTATATGTATTATCTCTATGGTAACTTGTCCCCTAAAGAGGACTCTATATGTATTATCTCTATGGTAACTTGTCCCCTAAAGAGGACTCTATATGTATTATCTCTGTGGTAACTTGTCCCCTAAAGAGGATCTCTATATGTATTATCTCTATGGTAACTTGTCCCCTAAAGAGGACTCTATATGTATTATCTCTATGGTAACTTGTCCCCTAAAGAGGACTCTATATGTATTATCTCTATGGTAACTTGTCCCCTAAAGAGGACTCTATATGTATGATCTCTGTGGTAACTTGTCCCCTAAAGAGGACTCTATATGTATTATCTCTATGGTAACTTGTCCCCTAAAGAGGACTCTATATGTATGATCTCTGTGGTAACTTGTCCCCTAAAGAGGACTCTATATGTATTATCTCTATGGTAACTTGTCCCCTAAAGAGGACTCTATATGTATGATCTCTGTGGTAACTTGTCCCCTAAAGAGGACTCTATATGTATTATCTCTATGGTAACTTGTCCCCTAAAGAGGACTCTATATGTATGATCTCTGTGGTAACTTGTCCCCTAAAGAGGACTCTATATGTATGATCTCTGTGGTAACTTGTCCCCTAAAGAGGACTCTATGTATGATCTCTGTGGTAACTTGTCCCCTAAAGAGGACTCTATATATATGATCTCTATGGTAACTTGTCCCCTAAAAAGGACTCTGTATGGATTATCTCTATGGTAACTTGTATCTGGACAGGGTAAACTCTGAATTACTCAAAGAGGTTTTTATGTTCGTCTCAGAAATCCTGTCTTATTTACATCGGCCTGATCCCCTCACCACACCAGCCTTTAGATGCTGTGACACCCTGTGGAGACCGGGCTGGGAGTGTTTAGGTTACTGTAAACTTGGTATGGTTTGATTGGTCAATGGTGGTTTGGAGTTGAGAAGATTCCACCTTCAGATGTTACACATGTAATGAAATGCATTGGTTCTCTCTCTTAACCTGTATCCAGTTCATGGTAACCTTTCGGTTACTAGTCCAACGCTCTAACCACTAGGCTACCCTGCCGTCCCGATGTGTAATGAAATGCTTTTGGTTCTCTCTCTTAACCTGTATCCAGTTCATTGTAACCTTTCGGTTACTAGTCCAACGCTCTAACCACTAGGCTACCCTGCCGTCCCGATGTGTAATGAAATGCTTTGGTTCTCTCTCTTAACCTGTATCCAGTTCATGGTAACCTTTCGGTTACTAGTCCAACGCTCTAACCACTAGGCTACCCTGCCGTCCCGATGTGTAATGAAATGCTTTTGGTTCTCTCTCTTAACCTGTATCCAGTTCATGGAGGAAGCTTGTATGATCAATTCTCATTTCCTAGACTTCTAGGCTTCTGGTCTAGTAAGTGTGACGACCCTCCCACTTTGTCTGACGAATTCTCTCTCTCTGCTCTTGTTTTCCTTATTAGGATGCCGGTGGGCGGAGCCGGGAGGGTCGTCAGCGACGTGGGACACACCTGGGCCCGGGGGTGTCCCGGGATAAATGCACCTCTTCCCCCATTCATTGAGGAGACTCTATGCAGACACACTGATAGATTTTGGTTGTGGCATTTTGTTTGTTTGTTTTGGCACCTTTCAACACCCCTCATTATCACATTTATACACTCAACCACTCACTTACACTATTGATTACTGACTACACACACCAGTGTTAATTCTATTTAGTTTACTTCAGTTAATAAATATATTTTGTTATTCCTTATCTCCAAGTTGTCTCCCTTTTTGTAACGGACTTCGAGCCGTTATGGAATAATGCCTTGTAATGCTTGTTAATGTTTGTAACTTGAGCTTTGGTTCTCTCTCTTAACCTGTATCCAGTTCATGCTTTGTCCTGTAAGTTAACCTCCATATGGTTGGAATAATGCTTGTTAATGTTTGTAACTTAAGCTTCATGCCTGGTATGTTCATCCATTCATTGTTCCAATGTTAATTAAACATCTACCTTTGATATAGACAATTCTCAGACCCAATTCTTGCTTAGTCAACGTCAACTCATTGTCTAACGAGTTGCTTGTATATTTTAATTGTCTTTATAGAGTCATATAAACATTTTAAAATAGGTTAATTACTTAGTCTTATGGGAGGTGTATATACACATATCACTGCAAGGTCACACTTGACTCATCCCAGAGACTCACACAAAGACGTGGCGTTTCCTGCACATAACTCTGTCGCAATGACCTACGGACAATTTGGGCTTGCCAGCTCACAATCTTTACCTCTAGCATACTTAAAGATGTTATCATCACCACCCTCCCCATCTGTGTGATTGGCTAGTGAGACTGCGGAGTTGACTGTGAATGCTTGGTTAGACTGTGGGATTGGCTGTGATTGGCTAGTGAGACTGTGGACCCACCTCTTCTTCCTGGTGAGGATGAGGACGTCATTGAAGAGGAAGAAGTAGACCTGATGACGTGACGTCCTCTTGGAGAAGATGCCGTTCTCCTCCACGAAGGCTGTGAGCTCCCCTCGTTTCACCATCCACCTAGAGGACGACACCAATGGGAAGGGCTGGGGGGAGGGGGAGAGAGAGAGGGGAGAGAGAGAGGGGAGAGAGAGGACAGTGGGGGGACAGAGGGGAGAGAGAGAGAGGGGAGAGAAAGGACAGAGGGAAGAGGAGAGAGGGGAGAGAGAGAGGGGAGGGGACAGAGGGGAGAGAGAGGACAGTGGGGGGACAGAGGGGAGAGAGAGGAGAGAGAGAGAGGGGAGAGAGAGAGGGGAGAGGACAGAGGGGAGAGAGAGGACAGTGGGGGGACAGAGGGGAGAGAGAGGAGAGAGAGAGAGGGGAGAGAAAGGACAGAGGGAAGAGGAGAGAGGGGGGACAGAGGGGAGAGGAGAGAAATAGGAGAGAAGAGAGAGCGAGAGGAGAGAGAGAGAGGACAGAGGGGAGAGGAGAGAGCGAGAGGGGAGAGAAAGGACAGAGGGGAGAGGAGAGAGAGGACAGAGGGGAGAGAGAGAGAGAAGACAGAGAGAGAGAGGAGTGAGGGGAGAGAGAGAGGGGAGAGAGAGGATAGAGGGGAGAGGAGAGAGGGGGGACAGAGGGGAGAGAGGAGAGAGAGGAGAGAGAGGAGAGAGAGGAGAGAGAGGACAGAGGAGAGAGAGGACAGAGGGGAGAGAGAGGACAGAGGGGAGAGAGAGGACAGAGGGGAGAGAGAGGACAGAGGGGAGAGAGAGGACAGAGGGGAGAGAGAGGACAGAGGGGAGAGGAGAGGGAGGAGAGAGAGAGGGGAGAGAGAGGACAGAGGGGAGAGAGAGGGGAGGGGACAGAGGGGAGAGGGGGACAGAGGGGAGAGGAGAGGGGGACAGAGGGGAGAGGAGAGAGAGGAGAGGGAGAGGGGAGAGAGAGGACAGAGGGGAGAGGAGAGGGAGGACAGATGGGAGAGAGAGGACAGAGGGGAGAGAGAGGGGAGAGGGGAGAGAGGACAGAGGGGAGAGGAGAGAGAGGGGACAGAGGGGAGAGGAGAGAGAGGGGACAGAGGGGAGAGGAGAGAGAGGACAGAGGGGAGAGGAGAGAGAGGACAGAGGGGAGAGGAGAGAGAGGACAGAGGGGAGAGAGGACAGAGGGGAGAGGAGAGAGGGTGGATGATCAATATCAAGGTTAACAAATGTAATGTACTCCAGACATTCCTGTGTAGTGTGTGAACAGCTGGCTAGGAGAGCAGAATGTATGTTCACAGCCCTGCAGATATCTGTTAGGCCCACATGTGCCAACAGCACTTTCCCACAGTTGTGCCTGCCGAAGTGTGTGTGTGTATTTATGTACATCTGTTTGAATATATATCTCTCTGTGTGTGTGTGTGTGTGTGTGTGTGTGTGTGTGCATGCCAGAAATAACTATGTAAGCCTTTCTAGCATACTGCTGGAAACACACTTGTCCATATCAACAGATAAAGAAATGTATCGTGATTCCAAGAGGATGCTGGGAAAAGACCTTGTGAACGTACAGTTTGTACAGAACATAACACCATGTCTGTGTTAATGAGAGTGTGTGTGTTTTAGTCTGTAATGCAGCAGCAGCAGTTATATGGGACCCTTATTCCTCTCCATTTCACACCAGTAGAGAAACCTCATGTTCCCTCCCTGTGTCCCCTGGGAGACTGCTGGGGAAATGTCATGTACGACCAGGAACACCCCTCAAAATGTTCCTCCAAAGCAGACAGACAGCTAATGGTAATGTCTTCACAGTACCTCATGGCACAGGCTTTTAAAAGATACGATCCTTAGTTTCTACATTCATTTTTTGACTTATAAATGAATGATATATATATATATATATATACCCATTGATTCTTACAGAATGACGTCTCATGAGTTCAGTTTTACTGTCGTATCCCATCGAAACACAAAACATCAGCTTGGTTTTACTCTGTTTGTCAACAACCTACATGTAAACAAACACGGTACAGCCTCAACACATGGTTAAAACTATCCTGTTGATGTCATGGATGGCCAGTCCTTGCATCCATAGCTCCTGTCTAAGAATTTGAAAGTGGTTTCTCCAGGCCCAACCCTCAGCGTTTTTACCCCCAAAAACAGAGGCACAGGGAAGGCTTTTGTTATTGTTTCTACTTCAGATGAAATCACATGAGGGGAAACGGGCGCCACGGTGTGCCCCCAACCGCCTTGGTTTTGTTGACAAACGGCGGAGGACGGGAGCGTTGCCCAGCATGGTCAAAACATGTGCATATCCTGCTGTTCTATCACGCATGCAGTGATGTCACAGGGGAGAGAAGGTAACGCATTTGTTGACGTTATATCCTAAACGTTCCCGGTCGTTTCACCATTAAGGATTCTACCTTTAAAAAACAAACACCTCTGCATGTCAACGCTACTCTCATGTATTCTTAAGTGTCCATAGTATCTCATAGGAGCTTAACAGTTCTTCAGGGTTTACAGTAGGTTAACAGCTATAGACCCCACTGGGGTGATTAGAGACAGGCATAAACCCCAGCTATAGAGACAGGCATAAACCCCAGCTATAGAGACAGTCATAAAACCCAGCTATAGAGACAGGCATAAACCCCAGCTATAGAGACAGGCATAAAACCCAGCTATAGAGACAGGCATAAACCCCAGCTATAGAGACAGGCATAAAACCCAGCTATAGAGACAGGCATAAACCCCAGCTATAGAGACAGTCATAAAACCCAGCTATAGAGACAGGCATAAACCCCAGCTATAGAGACAGGCATAAACCCCAGCTATAGAGACAGGCATAAACCCCAGCTATAGAGACAGTCATAAAACCCAGCTATAGAGACAGGCATAAACCCCAGCTATAGAGACAGGCATAAAACCCAGCTATAGAGACAGGCATAAACCCCAGCTATAGAGACAGGCATAAAACCCAGCTATAGAGACAGGCATAAACCCCAGCTATAGAGACAGTCATAAAACCCAGCTATAGAGACAGGCATAAACCCCAGCTATAGAGACAGGCATAAACCCCAGCTATAGAGACAGTCATAAACCCCAGCTATAGAGACAGTCATAAACCCCAGCTATAGAGACAGTCATAAAACCCAGCTATAGAGACAGTCATAAACCCCAGCTATAGAGACAGTCATAAACCCCAGCTATAGAGACAGTCATAAACCCCAGCTATAGAGACAGTCATAAAACCCAGCTATAGAGACAGTCATAAAACCCAGCTATAGAGACAGTCATAAACCCCAGCTATAGAGACAGTCATAAACCCCAGCTATAGAGACAGTCATAAACCCAGCTATAGAGACAGTCATAAAACCCAGCTATAGAGACAGTCATAAACCCCAGCTATAGAGACAGTCATAAACCCCAGCTATAGAGACAGTCATAAAACCTAGCTATAGAGACAGTCATAAACCCCAGCTATAGAGACAGTCATAAACCCCAGCTATAGAGACAGTCATAAACCCCAGCTATAGAGACAGTCATAAAACCTAGCTATAGAGACAGTCATAAACCCCAGCTATAGAGACAGTCATAAAACCCAGCTATAGAGACAGTCATAAAACCCAGCTATAGAGACAGTCATAAACCCCAGCTATAGAGACAGTCATAAACCCAGCTATAGAGACAGTCATAAAACCCAGCTATAGAGACAGTCATAAACCCCAGCTATAGAGACAGTCATAAACCCCAGCTATAGAGACAGTCATAAACCCAGCTATAGAGACAGTCATAAAACCCAGCTATAGAGACAGTCATAAACCCCAGCTATAGAGACAGTCATAAACCCCAGCTATAGAGACAGTCATAAAACCTAGCTATAGAGACAGTCATAAACCCCAGCTATAGAGACAGTCATAAACCCCAGCTATAGAGACAGTCATAAACCCCAGCTATAGAGACAGTCATAAACCCCAGCTATAGAGACAGTCATAAACCCCAGCTATAGAGACAGTCATAAACCCAGCTATAGAGACAGTCATAAACCCAGCTATCGAGACAGTCATAAAACCCAGCTATCGAGACAGTCATAAAACCCAGCTATAGAGACAGTCATAAACCCCAGCTATCGAAACAGTCATAAACCCCAGCTATAGAGACAGTCATAAACCCCAGCTATAGAGACAGTCATAAACCCCAGCTATAGAGACAGTCATAAACCCCAGCTATAGAGACAGTCATAAACCCCAGCTATAGAGACAGTCATAAACCCCAGCTATAGAGACAGTCATAAACCCCAGCTATAGAGACAGTCATAAAACCCAGCTATAGAGACAGTCATAAAACCCAGCTATCGAGACAGTCATAAAACCCAGCTATCGAGACAGTCATAAACCCAGCTATAGAGACAGTCATAAAACCCAGCTATCGAGACAGTCATAAACCCCAGCTATAGAGACAGTCATAAACCCCAGCTATAGAGACAGTCATAAACCCCAGCTATAGAGACAGTCATAAACCCCAGCTATAGAGACAGTCATAAACCCAGCTATAGAGACAGTCATAAAACCCAGCTATAGAGACAGCCATAAAACCCAGCTATAGTGACAGTCATAAACCCAGCTATAGAGACAGTCATAAAACCCAGCTATAGAGACAGTCATAAAACCCAGCTATAGAGACAGTCATAAACCCCAGCTATAGAGACAGTCATAAACCCAGCTATAGAGACAGTCATAAACCCCAGCTATAGAGACAGTCATAAAACCCAGCTATAGAGACAGTCATAAACCCCAGCTATAGAGACACTCATAAACCCCAGCTATAGAGACAGTCATAAACCCCAGCTATAGAGACAGTCATAAAACCCAGCTATAGACAGTCATAAAACCCAGCTATAGAGACAGTCATAAAACCCAGCTATAGAGACAGCCATAAAACCCAGCTATAGTGACAGTCATAAACCCAGCTATAGAGACAGTCATAAAACACAGCTATAGAGACAGTCATAAAACCCAGCTATAGAGACAGTCATAAAACCCAGCTATAGAGACAGTCATAAACCCTAGCTATAGAGACAGTCATAAACCCAGCTATAGAGACAGTCATAAACCCAGCTATAGAGACAGTCATAAACCCCAGCTATAGAGACAGTCATAAAACCCAGCTATAGAGACAGTCATAAAACACAGCTATAGAGACAGTCATAAACCCCAGCTATCGAGACAGTCATAAAACCCAGCTATCGACCCACTGGGGATCATTCCAAGCCCAGCTATAGAGACAGTCATAAACCCAGCTATCGACCCACTGGGGATCATTCCAAGCCCATCTCCATACCTTGATCTTAAAGTCCAGTTGAGAGTTGATGGTGTACATCATCTCTGTTCTCTCCATGGTACGGGCCCCTTCGTTACACTTACGCACCACCTAAAACACAGTTATTAGCTCTCACAGACACGTGCAGATA
>NC_092107.1:46877863-46928550 GCF_045679555.1 Salvelinus alpinus | reverse complement strand
CAAGCAGGCTCACATACAAAGACCACCACAAGCAGGCTCACATACAAAGACCACCACAAGCAGGCTCACATACAAAGACCACGGGGGAAATACAGGCTCCTTCCTTGATCTCATGTTGAGATGGGACTTTGACCTTTGACTTGGCATCAATTTGGGTTTGACACCAGTTGACCTCTCACCTTGCTGACTGATTGAAGGGCTTTCTTACAGGCCTCATACTGAGTTGAGCCTTTAGAAGCCTTCTGACAAATGACCTGAAAAACAGAGAGCGAGGTCAGAGGTCAGAGCAGATCACACACAAGCACACACAGTGGCTGTGTACACAGTAGAGT
This sequence comes from Salvelinus alpinus, assembly GCF_045679555.1. Lineage (NCBI taxonomy): Eukaryota > Metazoa > Chordata > Actinopteri > Salmoniformes > Salmonidae > Salvelinus > Salvelinus alpinus. The sequence goes on along the minus strand of NC_092107.1, from coordinate 46,928,218 downwards.
ATGATGTCATAAAGGCCGTGTACACAGTAGAGTATGATGTCATAAAGGCTGTGTACACAGTAGAGTATGATGTCATAAAGGCTGTGTACACAGTAGAGCATGATGTCATAAAGGCTGTGTACACAGTAGAGTATGATGTCATAAAGGCTGTGAACACAGTAGAGTATGATGTCATAAAGGCTGTGAACACAGTAGAGCATGATGTCATAAAGGCTGTGAACACAGTAGAGCATGATGTCATAAAGGCTGTGAACACAGTAGAGTATGATGTCATACAGGCTGTGTACATAGTAGAGCATGATGTCATAAAGGCTGTGAACACAGTAGAGCATGATGTCATAAAGGCTGTGAACACAGTAGAGCATGATGTCATAAAAGCTGTGAACACAGTAGAGTATGATGTCATACAGGCTGTGTACATAGTAGAGTATGATGTCATAAAGGCTGTGTACATAGTAGAGTATGATGTCATAAAGGCTGTGTACACAGTAGAGTATGATGTAATAACGTAGTGTGTGAGATCAGTTAGAGTTAACCACTTTGTTATTCCTGGGAGAGGCTTCCAGAACACATCTCTCACTAAAGCTGCTGTCATGAACACACACACACACACACACACACAGCGGTTGGAAGCATTAAGTGTTACCAAAACTTTCCCAGGGCTCAAAAGCCTCCTATTTCATGGCCTAGTATCCTGCCTTAAACCTCAAGGGAACAACTAAAACAGGGAAGGAGAGAGAAGGAGAGAGATAGAACAGTAAGTGAAAACATTAGTAAAAGAGATGGTAAAAAAAAGAACGAGGGACCAATGAATGACAGAATGGACAAACATTTCTAGGTCAATAGAGTTAGGAGATGAGCTCTTTGAGCCAGTTAAGACAAAGGCTACATTGGACAAAGGCTACATTAGACAAAGGCTACATTAGACAAAGGCTACATTAGACAAAGGCTACATTAGACAAAGGCTACAGTAGGTTTAGGCTACAGTAGGCAAAGGCTACAGTAGGTTTAGGCTACAGTAGGTTTAGGCTACAGTAGTGTGGGTGAAAGTGATTTCACTGGGGGAACTGAATGGAGGGGAGAGGAAACGAGAGACCAGTTTAGTGTAATCAAATCTTCAGGCGTTATGTAAGAGAAAGTCGTTTAGAGAGTGAGACCGTCATAGACAGGGTGCGTACGTTCCTTTCTGCATGGTTATATATACGTGTACGTAACAAAACATTACCCCCCCCCCCCCGGGAACCGGGAGTCGTCAGACCAGGAAATGGTGTTCCACTCCTCATGTCCAGTGTTGGTGATCGTGCCGTTGCTGCAGATTCTAAGGTGGTGCATTCAAGCTGCCAACAGCCCGTTGCAGCTCATCCTAAACACCCCTTTACTAGGTTAGGACAACAACAGTAAATACCCGTTGCAGTTCATCCTAAACACCCCTTTACTAGGTTAGGACAACAACAGTAAATACCCGTTGCAGATCATCCTAAACAGCCCTTTACTAGGTTAGGACAACAACAATAAATACGCTGTGGCGTTCAAACGTTGACCAATTGGCATCAAGGTACGTAACGTGAACCAGGAAAACATTCCCCGCACCGTTACACCACCAGCCTTGTACCGTTGACACCAGGCAGGACGGGTCCATGGACTCATGCTGCTTACACCAAATACTGACTCTGCCATCAGTATGACGCAACAGGAACCGGGATTCGTCGGAACTAGGCAATGTTTTCCCACTCCTCAACTGTCCAGTGTTGGTGATGGCGTGGCCACTGGAGCCTCTTCTTCTTGTTTCTATCTGGTAGGAACCCAGTGTTGGTGATGGCGTGGCCACTGGAGCCACTTCTTCTTGTTATTAACTGGTAGGAACCCGGTGTTGGTGATGGTGTGGCCACTGGAGCCTCTTCTTCTTGTTTCTATCTGGTAGGAACCCAGTGTTGGTGATGGCGTGGCCACTGGAGCCTCTTCTTCTTGTTTTTATCTGGTAGGAACCCAGTGTTGGTGATGGTGTGGCCACTGGAGCCTCTTCTTCTTGTTTTTATCTGGTAGGAACCCAGTGTTGGTGATGGTGTGGCCACTGGAGCCTCTTCTTCTTGTTTTTATCTGGTAGGAACCCGGTGTTGGTGATGGCGTGGCCACTGGAGACTCTTCTTCTTGTTTTTATCTGGTAGGAACCCAGTGTTGGTGATGGTGTGGCCACTGGAGACTCTTCTTCTTGTTTTTATCTGGTAGGAACCCAGTGTTGGTGATGGTGTGGCCACTGGAGACTCTTCTTCTTGTTTTTATCTGGTAGGAACCCGGTGTGGTCGTCTGCTGCAATACCCAATCCGAGACAAGGACCGACGAGTTGTGTGTTCTGAGATGTCGTTCTGCACACCACTGTTGTACTGTGGCTGTTTGTGAGCTGCCTGTTATCTTGCACGATTCTCTCCATTGTCCTTCGACCGTTTTCATCAACGAGTTGTTTTCACCCACAGGACTGCCGCTGACTGGATGTTGTTTGTTTGTCGCACTGTTCTCTGTAAACCCCAGACACTGTTCTCTGTAAACCCCAGACACTGTTCTCTGTAAACCCCAGACACCGTTCTCTGTAAACCCCAGACACCGTTCTCTGTAAACCCCAGACACTGTTCTCTGTAAACCCCAGACACTGTTCTCTGTAAACCCCAGACACCGTTCTCTGTAAACCCCAGACACCGTTCTCTGTAAACCCCAGACGCCGTTCTCTGTAAACCCCAGACACTGTTCTCTGTAAACCCCAGACACTGTTCTCTGTAAACCCCAGACACTGTTCTCTGTAAACCCCAGACACCGTTCTCTGTAAACCCCAGACACTGTTCTCTGTAAACCCCAGACACCGTTCTCTGTAAACCCCAGACGCTGTTCTCTGTAAACCCCAGACGCTGTTCTCTGTAAACCCCAGACGCTGTTCTCTGTAAACCCCAGACACCGTTCTCTGTAAACCCCAGACACTGTTCTCTGTAAACCCCAGACACTGTTCTCTGTAAACCCCAGACACTGTTCTCTGTAAACCCCAGACACCGTTCTCTGTAAACCCCAGACACTGTTCTCTGTAAACCCCAGACACCGTTCTCTGTAAACCCCAGACACTGTTCTCTGTAAACCCCAGACGCTGTCGTGCGTGAAAAGCCCAGGAGGCCGGCTGTTTCTGAGATACTGGATCTGACGACGATACCACGCTCAAAGTTGCTAAAGTCACTCGTTTTGTCCATTCTAACGTTCAATGGAACAGTAACTGAATGTCTTGATGCCTGTCTGCCTGCTTTATATAGGAAGCCACGGCCACGTGACTCACTGTCTGTAGGAGCCAACCATTTTGGTTACAGAGTGGTGTACCTAATAAACTGTCCGGAGAGGGTATATGAGTGTGTTAGACGTGTGTCCAGTATGTGAGTGTTTTGTGTTGACTCACGTCCATCAGCAGAGGCAGGCGGGTGACCCTCTGCATGGGAAGGATCAGGAAGGAGATCATTGGGAGGTTCCTGCAGTCTGGGTGGCCCTCAATACGGGTCAACACCTCCTTAAACACTGGACTCTTACTACTGCTGGGACAGGGAGACAGAGAGAGGGCAGTCATCAGTCACAGTTCAGTGTGTGTGTGTGTGTGTGTGTGTGTGTGTGTGTGTGTGTGTGTGTGTGTGTGTGTGTGTGTGTGTGTGTGTGTGTGTGTGTGTGTGTGTGTGTGTGTGTGTGTGTGTGTTGTACTCACACTAGCCTCTGTAGGGTCCTCTGCTGGTAAACCTCATTGGAGCAGTAGGTGATGTAGGGGTCAAAGTTGGACTGGGCGTGTCTGAACACGATGTCACTGATGTCATCTATAACAACGTTCTGCTGGTGCATGTCCTCTAGCTCTTTAAAGAACCTAACGAAAGATGGAGACAGAGAGACAGACAGAGACAGAGACAGAGAGACAGAGACAGAGAGAGAGACAGAGAGAGAGACAGAGAGAGAGACAGAGAGAGAGACAGAGAGAGAGACAGAGAGAGAGACAGAGAGAGAGACAGAGAGAGAGACAGAGAGAGAGACAGAGAGAGAGACAGAGATAGAGAGAGAGAGAGAGAGAGAGACAGAGAGAGACAGAGAGAGAGACAGAGAGAGAGACAGAGAGAGAAACAGAGAGAGAGACAGAGAGAAACAGAGAGAGAGAGAGACAGAGAGAGAGACAGAGAGAGGCAGACAGAGAGAGAGCCAGAGAGAGAGACAGAGAGAGAGAGAGAGACAAAGCGATGGATTAAGTTTTGATAATCGGAGGTCTGCATGTACACATCATTTAGAACTCAGTGGGAAAACAACGAACACACTCTAGAGCATTTAACATCAGATCAGTTCTCCTTCCACACGTCTCAGGAAGGACTAGCATGTCAGAGATGCCATAACAACGGACTGAATCAGGATGATCTGCCTGTTTTAGTCATCTTACCCACACACACGCGCACAAACACGCGCACAAACACACAAACACAGGAAGTGCATCTGACACCTCTGTCCCAGCTTGGCCATAACATCACTGGAGAGAACCTCCTGGACCCACTAAAATAGCCTGGGGGAACCATTAGCAGGTAACACACAGGGCTTCCTCTTCCTGTCGGCATAGGGCAGATGGCCGCTTTAACGACAAAATCTGGTCCCCACTGTGACATACAGGAAACTGTCACACAACCACAGGAAGTTGACCTTAATCAGTTGGGGCTTGTTTCAACTAATCTGCAGAGCCACCTCATAGTGACCTTCCCCATTTCACTAGAGATGGGCATTTATTATGCCAAGGCAGCAGCTACTCTTCCTGGGGTCCAGCCAAATTAAGGCAGTTTATACAAATTTAAAAATATGACAAAACATTCACAACACACTGTGTGTCCTCAGGCCCCTACTCCACTACCACATATCTACAGTACAAAATCCATGTGTACATGTGTGTATAGTGCGTATGTTATCGTGTGTGTGTTTGTGTATGCATGTATGTATGTGTGTGTCTCTTCACAGTCCCTGCTGTTCCAGAAGGTGTAATTTTCAGTTTTTAAATCTGATTCTACTGCTGCATCAGTGATGTGGAATAGAGTTCCATGTAGTCATGGCTCTATGTTGTACTGTGCGCCTCCCGTAGTCTGTTCTGGAGTTGGGGACTGTGAAGGGATGTCTTGTGGGGTATGAATGGGTGTCCGAGTTGTGTGTCAGTAGTTTAGACAGACAGCTCGGTGCATTCAACATGTCAATATAAATAAAAGTAGTGATGAAGTCAATTCCTCCACTTTGAGAGACTGCCATGCATATTATTAATATTAGCTCTCTGTGTACATCCAAGGGCCAGCCGTGCTGTCCTCTTTTAAGCCAAGTCCCTTTTTGTGGCACCTGACCACACGACTGAACGGTAGTCCAGGTGTGACAAAACTAGGGCCTGTAGAACCTGCCTTGTTGATAGTGCTGTTAAGAAGGCAGAACAGCGCTTTATTATGAACAGATTTTTAGCTACTATTGAATCAATGTTTTAGCCATGACAGTTTACAATCCAGGTTAACTCCAAGCAGTTTAGTATCCTCAACTAGCTCAAATTCCACATTATTTATTACAATAATTAGTTGAGGTTTAGGGATTAGTGAATGATTTGTTCCAAATACAATGTTTTTAGTTTTTGAAATATTTAGGACTAACTTATTCCTTTCTACCCACTCTGAAACTAACTGCAACTCTTTGTTAAGTTTTGCAGTCATTTCAGTCGTTATAGTAGCTGACATGTATAGTGTTGAGTCATCCACATACATAGACACACTGGCTTTACTCATATAATTAGTAAAGATTGAAAAATGTAAAGGGGCCTAGGCAGCTGCCCTGGGGAATTCCTGATTCTACCTGGATTATGTTGGAGAGGCTTCCATTAAAGAACACCCTCAGTGTTCTGTTAGACAGGTAACTCTTTATCCACATCATAGCAGGGGGTGTAAAGCCAAAACACACATGTTTTTCCAGCAGCAGACTATGATCTCTCAGCCAATCATCAGTCATTTGTGTAAGTGCTGTGCTTGTTGAATGTCCTTCCCTATACGCGTGCTGAAAGTCAGTCTGTTGTCAATTTGTTTACTGTGAAATAGCATTGTATCTGGTCAAAAAACATTTTTCCCAGAAGTTTACTAAGGGTTGGTAACAGGCTGATTGGTCGGCTATTTGAGCCAGTAAAAGGGGGCTTTAATATTCTTGGGTAGCGGAATGACTTTAGCTTCCCTCCAGGCCTGAGGGCACACACTTTCTAGTAGGCTTAAATTGAAAATATGGCAAATAGGAGTGGCAATATCGTCCACTATTATCCTCAGTCATTTTCCATCCAAGTTGACAGCACACGGTGGCTTGTCATTGTTGATAGAAAACAATACATTTGGTCACCTCTTCCACACTGACTTTACAGAATTCTAAAGTACAATGCTTGTCTTTCATAATTTGGTCAGATATACTTGGATGTGTAGTGTCAGCGTTTGTTGCTGGCATGTCATAGTGAAAGTATACCTCTCTGTTGATATCACATATTTGATCAAGCATTTCACACATGTTATCCAGATACTGACTGTTAGCACTTGGTGGTCTATAGCCGCTTCCCACCAGAATGGGCTTTAGGTGATGCAGATGAACCTGTAGCCATATTACTTTAACATTATTTAAAATGAGATCGCCTCTAAGCTTTACAGGAATGTGGTTCTGAATATAGACCGCAACACCTCCACCATTGGCATTTCTGTATTTTCGGTAGATGTTATAACCTTGTATTGCTACCACTGTATCATCAAAGGTATTGTCTAAGTGAGTTTCAGAGATAGTCAGAATATGAATGTCATCTGTTACTAGCAAGTTATTCATTTCATGAACCTTGTTTCTTAAGCTACATATGTTAACGTGGGCTATTTTTAACACTTTTCTTCTGGGATGCTTACTTCGTTTTATTGCTTTACTGGGAAGCTTAGGAGAAGTAGATATTCTCCTGTTATTTATGTTAGTGCAGGGTGAGCTGCACAGTGGTCTTCCTACTAGGACACACCACCTCAGTGTTAACAGTGGTCTTCCTACTAGGACACACCGCCTCAGTGTTAACAGTGGTCTTCCTACTAGGACACACCTCCTCAGTGTTAACAGTGGTCTTCCTACTAGGACACACCGCCTCAGTGTTAACAGTGGTCTTCCTACTAGGACACACCGCCTCAGTGTTAACAGTGGTCTTCCTACTAGGACACACCGCCTCAGTGTTAACAGTGGTCTTCCTACTAGGACACACCGCCTCAGTGTTAACAGTGGTCTTCCTACTAGGACACACCGCCTCAGTGTTAACAGTGGTCTTCCTACTAGGGCACACCACCTCAGTGTTAACAGTGGTCTTCCTACTAGAACACACCACCTCAGTGTTAACAGTGGTCTTCCTACTAGGACACACCACCTCAGTGTTAAGTGGTCTTCCTACTAGGACACACCACCTCAGTGTTAACAGTGGTCTTCCTACTAGGACACACCGCCTCAGTGTTAACAGTGGTCTTCCTACTAGGACACACCGCCTCAGTGTTAACAGTGGTCTTCCTACTAGGACACACCGCCTCAGTGTTAACAGTGGTCTTCCTACTAGGACACACCACCTCAGTGTTAACAGTGGTCTTCCTACTAGGACACACCGCCTCAGTGTTAACAGTGGTCTTCCTACTAGGACACACCACCTCAGTGTTAACAGTGGTCTTCCTACTAGGACACACCGCCTCAGTGTTATCAGTGGTCTTCCTACTAGGACACACCACCTCAGTGTTAACAGTGGTCTTCCTACTAGGGCACACCACCTCAGTGTTAACAGTGGTCTTCCTACTAGGACACACCACCTCAGTGTTAACAGTGGTCTTCCTACTAGGACACACCACCTCAGTGTTAACAGTGGTCTTCCTACTAGGACACACCACCTCAGTGTTAACAGTGGTCTTCCTACTAGGACACACCACCTCAGTGTTAACAGTGGTCTTCCTACTAGGACACACCACCTCAGTGTTAACAGTGGTCTTCCTACTAGGACACACCACCTCAGTGTTAACAGTGGTCTTCCTACTAGGACACACCACCTCAGTGTTAACAGTGGTCTTCCTACTAGGACACACCACCTCAGTGTTAACAGTGGTCTTCCTACTAGGACACACCACCTCAGTGTTAACAGTGGTCTTCCTACTAGGACACACCGCCTCAGTGTTAACACTGGTCTTCCTACTAGGACACACCGCCTCAGTGTTAACAGTGGTCTTCCTACTAGGACACACCGCCTCAGTGTTAACAGTGGTCTTCCTACTAGAACACACCACCTCAGTGTTAACAGTGGTCTTCCTACTAGGACACACCACCTCAGTGTTAACAGTGGTCTTCCTACTAGGACACACCACCTCAGTGTTAACAGTGGTCTTCCTACTAGGACACACCACCTCAGTGTTAACAGTGGTCTTCCTACTAGGACACACCACCTCAGTGTTAACAGTGGTCTTCCTACTAGGACACACCACCTCAGTGTTAACAGTGGTCTTCCTACTAGGACACACCACCTCAGTGTTAACAGTGGTCTTCCTACTACTAGGACACACCGCCTCAGTGTTAACAGTGGTCTTCCTACTAGGGCACACCACCTCAGTGTTATCAGTGGTCTTCCTACTAGGACACACCGCCTCAGTGTTATCAGTGGTCTTCCTACTAGGGCACACCACCTCAGTGTTATCAGTGGTCTTCCTACTAGGACACACCACCTCAGTGTTAACAGTGGTCTTCCTACTAGGACACACCGCCTCAGTGTTAAGTGGTCTTCCTACTAGGACACACCACCTCAGTGTTAACAGTGGTCTTCCTACTAGGACACACCACCTCAGTGTTATCAGTGGTCTTCCTACTAGGGCACACCACCTCAGTGTTAACAGTGGTCACTAGGACACACCACCTCAGTGTTAACAGTGGTCTTCCTACTAGGGCACACCACCTCAGTGTTAAGTGGTCTTCCTACTAGGACACACCACCTCAGTGTTAACAGTGGTCTTCCTACTAGGACACACCACCTCAGTGTTAAGTGGTCTTCCTACTAGGACACACCACCTCAGTGTTAACAGTGGTCTTCCTACTAGGACACACCACCTCAGTGTTAACAGTGGTCTTCCTACTAGGACACACCACCTCAGTGTTAACAGTGGTCTTCCTACTAGGACACACCACCTCAGTGTTAACAGTGGTCTTCCTACTAGGACACACCGCCTCAGTGTTATCAGTGGTCTTCCTACTAGGACACACCACCTCAGTGTTATCAGTGGTCTTCCTACTAGGACACACCACCTCAGTGTTAACAGTGGTCTTCCTACTAGGACACACCACCTCAGTGTTAACAGTGGTCTTCCTACTAGGGCACACCACCTCAGTGTTAACACTGGTCTTCCTACTAGGACACACCACCTCAGTGTTAACAGTGGTCTTCCTACTAGGGCACACCACCTCAGTGTTAACAGTGGTCTTCCTACTAGGACACACCACCTCAGTGTTAACAGTGGTCTTCCTACTAGGGCACACCGCCTCAGTGTTATCAGTGGTCTTCCTACTAGGACACACCGCCTCAGTGTTATCAGTGGTCTTCCTACTAGGACACACCGCCTCAGTGTTATCAGTGGTCTTCCTACTAGGACACACCACCTCAGTGTTAACAGTGGTCTTCCTACTAGGACACACCACCTCAGTGTTAACAGTGGTCTTCCTACTAGGACACACCGCCTCAGTGTTAACAGTAGACTTCCTACTAGGACACACCACCTCAGTGTTAACAGTGGTCTTCCTATAGGGCACACCGCCTCAGTGTTAACAGTGGTCTTCCTACTAGGACACACCACCTCAGTGTTAAGTGGTCTTCCTACTAGGACACACCACCTCAGTGTTAACAGTAGTCTTCCTACTAGGACACACCACCTCAGTGTTAACAGTGGTCTTCCAACTAGGACACATCACCTCAGTGTTAACAGTGGTCTTCCTACTAGGACACACCACCTCAGTGTTATCAGTGGTCTTCCTACTAGGACACACCACCTCAGTGTTAACAGTGGTCTTCCTACTAGGACACACCGCCTCAGTGTTAACAGTGGTCTTCCTACTAGGACACACCACCTCAGTGTTAACAGTGGTCTTCCTACTAGGACACACCACCTCAGTGTTATCAGTGGTCTTCCTACTAGGACACACCGCCTCAGTGTTAACAGTGGTCTTCCTACTAGGACACACCACCTCAGTGTTAACAGTGGTCTTCCTACTAGGACACACCGCCTCAGTGTTAACAGTGGTCTTCCTACTAGGACACACCACCTCAGTGTTAACAGTGGTCTTCCTACTAGGGCACACCACCTCAGTGTTAACACTGGTCTTCCTACTAGGACACACCGCCTCAGTGTTAACAGTGGTCTTCCTACTAGGACACACCGCGTCAGTGTTAACAGTGGTCTTCCTACTAGGACACACCACCTCAGTGTTAACAGTGGTCTTCCTACTAGGGCACACCACCTCAGTGTTAACAGTGGTCTTCCTACTAGGACACACCGCTATCATATGGGGGAACTCCGGACAACACCGGCCAATCGGATAACGACAAACAACCGGCGTAGAAAACGTAAACATTCCACTCTGCGTTTTCCCCCAGTTTCTTACGTAGGCTGGCGACCTGCGTGATCAAGGAAGCCACTTCAAGCCTATAATCCTCAGCAAGTAAACTACCGCCGCATTGGACCTCTGAGTGGTCCGGATTGTCCAGAAACAAAGTGTAGTAGATACAGCTCCTACTGCGCTGTAACCGTTAGTTTACTTCTCCAGACAAAGAGGGCTCCATTACAAAACTCATCTGGTACCAACTTCGTTAGCTTGATGGCTAGCAGCTTAGTGACACGTGTCTGAGGGGTGAAGATGCTCGTGTCTGAGGGGTGAAGATGCTCGTGTCTGTGGGGTGAAGATGCTCGTGTCTGTGGGGTGAAGATGCTCGTGTCTGAGGGGTGAAGATGCTCGTGTCTGTGGGGTGAAGATGCACGTGTCTGAGGGGTGAAGATGCTCGTGTCTGTGGGGTGAAGATGCTCGTGTCTGTGGGGTGAAGATGCTCGTGTCTGAGGGGTGAAGATGCTCGTGTCTGAGGGGTGAAGATGCTCGTGTCCGAGGGGTGAAGATGCTCGTGTCCGAGGGGTGAAGATGCTCGTGTCCGAGGGGTGAAGATGCTCGTGTCTGAGGGGTGAAGATGCTCGTGTCTGTGGGGTGAAGATGCTCGTGTCTGTGGGGTGAAGATGCTCGTGTCTGAGGGGTGAAGATGCTCGTGTCTGTGGGGTGAAGATGCTCGTGTCTGTGGGGTGAAGATGCTCGTGTCTGTGGGGTGAAGATGCTCGTGTCTGTGGGGTGAAGATGCTCGTGTCTGAGGGGTGAAGATGCTCGTGTCTGTGGGGTGAAGATGCTCGTGTCTGTGGGGTGAAGATGCTCGTGTCTGAGGGGTGAAGATGCTCGTGTCTGAGGGGTGAAGATGCTCGTGTCTGAGGGGTGAAGATGCTCGTGTCTGAGGGGTGAAGATGCACGTGTCTGAGGGGTGAAGATGCTCGTGTCTGTGGGGTGAAGATGCTCGTGTCTGTGGGGTGAAGATGCTCGTGTCTGTGGGGTGAAGATGCTCGTGTCTGTGGGGTGAAGATGCTCGTGTCTGAGGGGTGAAGATGCTCGTGTCTGTGGGGTGAAGATGCTCGTGTCTGTGGGGTGAAGATGCTCGTGTCTGTGGGGTGAAGATGCTCGTGTCTGAGGGGTGAAGATGCTCGTGTCTGTGGGGTGAAGATGCTCGTGTCTGTGGGGTGAAGATGCTCGTGTCTGTGGGGTGAAGATGCTCGTGTCTGAGGGGTGAAGATGCTCGTGTCTGAGGGGTGAAGATGCTCGTGTCTGAGGGGTGAAGATGCTCGTGTCTGAGGGGTGAAGATGCTCGTGTCTGAGGGGTGAAGATGCTCGTGTCTGAGGGGTGAAGATGCTCGTGTCTGAGGGGTGAAGATGCTCGTGTCTGAGGGGTGAAGATGCTCGTGTCTGAGGGGTGAAGATGCTCGTGTCTGAGGTTTCCATAGGAATGAGGTGGGGAGGACTATGAAGCAGTACAGGCCTGAACAGAGAGAGGTTAGTATGAATAACTGACTGACACACAGCTGCCAGTATGAGCTAACCCAGGGGACCATGAACACACTGTTACAGAGGAACAGAGGGCTGTGTGTGTTTATGAGAGAGAGGGGGGAGTCATGTAGAGAGGGGGGGTCATGTAGAGAGGGGGGGTCATGTAGAGAGGGGGGGTCATGTAGAGAGGGGGGGTCATGTAGAGAGAGAGCGGGGGGAGAGTCATGTAGAGAGGGGGGGTCATGTAGAGAGAGGGGGGGTCATGTAGAGAGAGAGAGGGGGGAGAGTCATGCAAAGAGAGATGGAGGAGCCATGCAAAGAGAGAGGGAGAGTCATGCAGAGAGAGAGGGAAGAGCCATGCAAAGAGAGAGGGAGGAGCCATGCAGAGAGAGAGGGAGAGTCATGCAGAGAGAGAGCGGGGGGAGGAACCATGCAGAGAGAGAGGGAGGAGTCACGCGCAGAGAGAGGGAGGAGTCACGGGCAGAGAACGGGAGGAGTCACGGGCAGAGAGCGGGGGGAGTCATGCAGAGAGAAAGGGAGGAGCTATGTAGAGAGGGAGGGGTCATGCAGAGAGAAAGGGAGGAGCTATGTAGAGAGGGAGGGGTCATGTAGCGAGAAAGGGAGAAGCCATGTAGAGGGAGGAGTCATGCAGAGAGAAAAGGAGGAGCCATGTAGAGAGAGGGAGGAGTCATGCAGAGAGAAAGGGAGGAGCTATGTAGAGAGGGAGGGGTCATGTAGCGAGAAAGGGAGAAGCCATGTAGAGGGAGGAGTCATGCAGAGAGAAAAGGAGGAGCCATGTAGAGAGAGGGAGGAGTCATGCAGAGAGAAAGGGAGGAGCTATGTAGAGAGGGAGGGGTCATGTAGCGAGAAAGGGAGAAGCCATGTAGAGAGAGGGAGGAGTCATGCAGAGAGTGTCCACTGGGAGGTAGGTGGGGGCGGTACATCTTGTTGAAAACACAAACTCTTTTACAAGAGCACTGCTCTGTGAAGCACAACACGTATGACTGACCTGACTCCTGCTGAGTCCGTATCACTGTAAATACTGCACGGCCCAACGCAGATGTCACATTGACCAAGCGCCCAGATGCACAATGCACTTCTCCCCACAGAATGAGCGCTCTCTCCTGCCAATATGTGCACATTCACTGTTTCATCACTTCATTGTGTGAATTGTTTTGTGTTTGATTGTTAGTGTCTCACATATTGTACATTTACCGTTAATTCCTATAATTTCTAATCTACAATGTTTGTTACTTTGGTTACGATCATTTCTCTTAATGCCTTTCATATTAGTACTCCAGTCTTCATTTTCGGGAACGGATACATAATTTGCAGAGCACAAAACATATGCTACATTTGTGAGAAACTAGTTTTGGTTTAATTCATTCCATTTTATGAGTTTTGTCAATCTAGTCCATGTCTTTTTGTTTGGAGCGCTCCTGTCAATGTTGAGTAAGGATGCGCACGCATAGAAGTAGACCTACTGTCTACCTGGCCTGATTTACACAGAGAAGTAGTCCTATTGACTACCTGGCCTGATTTACACAGAGAAGTAGTCCTATTGGCTACCTGGCCTGATTTACACATAGAAGTAGTCCTATTGGCTACCTGGCCTGATTTAAACATAGAAGTAGACCTATTGACTACCTGGCCTGATTTACACATAGAAGTAGTCCTATAGTCAACCTGGCCTGAATTACACATAGAAGTAGTCCTATTGACTACCTGGCCTGATTTACAGATAGAAGTAGTCCTATAGTCAACCTGGCCTGATTTACACATAGAAGTAGTCCTATAGTCAACCTGGCCTGATTTACACATAGAAGTAGTCCTATAGTCAACCTGGCCTGATTTACACATAGAAGTAGACATATTGACTACCTGGCCTGATTTACACATAGAAGTAGGCCTATTGGCTACCTGGCCTGATTTACAGATAGAAGTAGGCCTATTGGCTACCTGGCCTGATTTACAGATAGAAGTAGTCCTATAGTCAACCTGGCCTGATTTACACATAGAAGTAGTCCTATAGTCAACCTGGCCTGATTTACACATAGAAGTAGGTCTATTGACTACCTGGACTGATTTACACATAGAAGTAGACCTATTGACTACCTGGCCTGACTTACACATTAAAGTAGCCCTATTGGCTACCTGGCCTGAATTACACATTAAAGTAGGCCTATTGGCTACCTGGCCTGATTTACACATTGAAGTAGGCCTATTGGCTACCTGGCCTGATTTACACATATACGTAGTCCTACTGGCTACCTGGCCTGATTTACACACATAGAAGTAGTCCTATTGACTACCTGGCCTGATGTACACATAGAAGTAGTCATATTGACTACCTGGCCTGATTTACACATAGAAGTAGTCCTATTGACTACCTGACCTGATTTACACATAGAAGTAGTCCTGTTGACTACCTGGCCTGATTTACACATATAAATTGTCCTACTGTCTACCTGGCCTGATGTACATATATAGAAGTTGTCCTACTGGCTACCTGGCCTGATTTACACATATATAAGTTGTCCAACTGGCTACCTGGCCTGGTTTACACATAGAAGTAGTCCTATTGACTACCTGGCCTGATTTACACATATATAAGTTGTCCTACTGGCTACCTGGCCTGATTTACACATATATAAATTGTCCTACTGGCTACCTGGCCTGATTTACACATATAGAAGTTGTCCAACTGGCTACCTGGCCTGATTTACACATATAGAAGTTGTCCTACTGGCTACCTGGCCTGATTTACACATATATAAGTTGTCCAACTGGCTACCTGGCCTGATTAACACATATATAAGTTGTCCTACTGGCTACCTGGCCTGATTTACACATATATAAGTTGTCCAACTGGCAACCTGGCCTGATTTACACATATAGAAGTTGTCCTACTGGCTACCCGGCCTGATTTACACATATATAAGTTGTCCAACTGGCTACCTGGCCTGATTTACACATAGAAGTAGTCCTATTGACTACCTGGCCTGATGTACACATAGAAGTAGTCATATTGACTACCTGGCCTGATTTACACATAGAAGTAGTCCTATTGACTACCTGACCTGATTTACACATAGAAGTAGTCCTGTTGACTACCTGGCCTGATTTACACATATAAATTGTCCTACTGTCTACCTGGCCTGATGTACATATATAGAAGTTGTCCTACTGGCTACCTGGCCTGATTTACACATATATAAGTTGTCCAACTGGCTACCTGGCCTGGTTTACACATAGAAGTAGTCCTATTGACTACCTGGCCTGATTTACACATATATAAGTTGTCCTACTGGCTACCTGGCCTGATTTACACATATATAAATTGTCCTACTGGCTACCTGGCCTGATTTACACATATAGAAGTTGTCCAACTGGCTACCTGGCCTGATTTACACGTATAGAAGTTGTCCTACTGGCTACCTGGCCTGATTTACACATATATAAGTTGTCCAACTGGCTACCTGGCCTGATTAACACATATATAAGTTGTCCTACTGGCTACCTGGCCTGATTTACACATATATAAGTTGTCCAACTGGCAACCTGGCCTGATTTACACATATAGAAGTTGTCCTACTGGCTACCTGGCCTGATTTACACATATATAAGTTGTCCAACTGGCTACCTGGCCTGATTTACACATAGAAGTAGTCCTATTGACTACCTGGCCTGATTTACACATATATAAATTGTCCTACTGGCTACCTGGCCTGATTTACACATATAGACGTTGTCCAACTGGCTACCTGGCCTGATTTACACATATAGAAGTTGTCCTACTGGCTACCTGGCCTGATTTACACATATATAAGTTGTCCAACTGGCTACCTGGCCTGATTAACACATATATAAGTTGTCCTACTGGCTACCTGGCCTGATTTACACATATATAAGTTGTCCAACTGGCTACCTGGCCTGATTTACACATATATAAGTTGTCCAACTGGCTACCTGGCCTGATTTACACATAGAAGTAGTCCTATTGACTACCTGGCCTGATTTACACATATAGAAGTTGTCCTACTGGCTGCCTGGCCTGATTTACACATATAGAAGTTGTCCTACTGACTACCTGGCCTGATTTACACATATAGAAGTTGTCCTACTGGCTACCTGGCCTGATTTACACATATATAAGTTGTCCTACTGGCTACCTGGCCTGATTTACACATATATAAGTTGTCCAACTGGCTACCTGGCCTAATTTACACATATATAAGTTGTCCTACTGGCTACCTGGCCTGATTTACACATATAGAAGTTGTCCAACTGGCTACCTGGCCTGATTTACAGATAGAAGTAGTCCTATAGTCAACCTGGCCTGATTTACACATAGAAGTAGTCCTATAGTCAACCTGGCCTGATTTACACATAGAAGTAGAGGTCTATTGACTACCTGGCCTGATTTACAGATAGAAGTAGGCCTATTGGCTACCTGGCCTGATTTACAGATAGAAGTAGGCCTATTGGCTACCTGGCCTGATTTACAGATAGAAGTAGTCCTATAGTCAACCTGGCCTGATTTACAGATAGAAGTAGGCCTATTGGCTACCTGGCCTGATTTACAGATAGAAGTAGTCCTATAGTCAACCTGGCCTGATTTACACATAGAAGTATAGGTCTATTGACTACCAAGCCTGATTTACACATAGAAGTAGGCCTATTGGCTACCTGGCCTGATTTACAGATAGAAGTAGGCCTATTGGCTACCTGGCCTGATTTACAGATAGAAGTAGTCCTATAGTCAACCTGGCCTGATTTACACATAGAAGTAGTCCTATAGTCAACCTGGCCTGATTTACACATAGAAGTAGGTCTATTGACTACCTGGCCTGATTTACACATAGAAGTAGGCCTATTGACTACCTGGCCTGACTTACACATTAAAGTAGCCCTATTGGCTACCTGTTCTGAATTACACATTAAAGTAGCCCTATTGGCTACCTGGCCTGAATTACACATAGAAGTAGGCCTATTGGCTACCTGGCCTGATTTACACATTGAAGTAGGCCTATTGGCTACCTGGCCTGATTTACACATAGAAGTAGTCCTACTGGCTACCTGGCCTGATTTACACACATAGAAGTAGTCCTATTGACTACCTGGCCTGATGTACACATAGAAGTAGTCCTATTGACTACCTGGCCTGATTTACACATAGAAGTAGTCATATTGACTACCTGGCCTGATTTACACATAGAAGTAGTCGTATTGACTACCTGACCTGATTTACACATAGAAGTAGTCCTGTTGACTACCTGGCCTGATTTACACATATAAATTGTCCTACTGTCTACCTGGCCTGATGTACACATATAGAAGTTGTCCTACTGGCTACCTGGCCTGATTTACACATATATAAGTTGTCCAACTGGCTACCTGGCCTGGTTTACACATAGAAGTATTCCTATTGACTACCTGGCCTGATTTACACATATAGAAGTTGTCCTACTGGATACCTGGCCTAATTTACACATATAGAAGTTGTCCTACTGACTACCTGGCCTGATTTACACATATAGAAGTTGTCCTACTGGCTACCTGGCCTGATTTACACATATATAAGTTGTCCTACTGGCTACCTGGCCTGATTTACACATATATAAGTTGTCCTACTGGCTACCTGGCCCGATTTACACATATATAAGTTGTCCAACTGGCTACCTGGCCTAATTTACACATATATAAGTTGTCCTACTGGCTACCTGGCCTGATTTACACATATAGAAGTTGTCCTACTGGCTACCTGGCCTGATTTACACATATAGAAGTGGTCCTACTGGCTACCTGGCCTGATTCACACATATAGAAGTTGTCCTACTGGCTACCTGGCCTGATTCACACATATAGAAGTTGTCCTACTGGCGACCTGGCCTGAGTTACACATATAACTTGTCCTACTGGCTACCTGGCCTGATTTACACATATATAAGTTGTCCAACTGGCTACCTGGCCTGATTTACACATATAGAACTTGTCCTACTGGCTACCTGGCCTGATTTACACATATAACTTGTCCTACTGGCTACCTGGCCTGATTTACACATATATAAGTTGTCCAACTGGCTACCTGGCCTGAATTACACATATAGAAGTTGTCTTACTGGCTACCTGGCCTGAATTACACATATATAAGTTGGCCTACTGGCTACCTGGCCTGATTTACACATATAAAACTTGTCTTACTGGCTACCTGGCCTGATTTACACATATAGAAGTTATCCAACTGGCTACCTGGCCTGATTTACACATAGAAGTAGTCCTATTGACTACCTGGCCTGATTTACACATATATAAGTTGTCCTACTGGCTACCTGGCCTGATCTACACATATAGAAGTTGTCCTACTTGCTACCTGGCCTGATTTACACATATAGAAGTTGTCCTACTGGCTACCTGGCCTGATTTACACATATAGAAGAGGAACAGGAGCTCCACAATACTATAGAGATAATATTCTATAAAGAGGAACAGGAGCTCCACAATACTTTAGAGATAATATTCTATAAAGAGGAACAGGAGCTCCACAATACTTTAGAGATAATATTCTATAAAGAGGAACAGGAGCTCCACAATACTTTAGAGATAATATTCTATAAAGAGGAACAGGAGCTCCACAATACTTTAGAGATAATATTCTATAAAGAGGAACAGGAGCTCCACAATACTTTAGAGATAATATTCTATAAAGAGGAACAGGAGCTCCACAATACTTTAGAGATAATATTCTATAAAGAGGAACAGGAGCTCCACAATACTTTAGAGATAATATTCTATAAAGAGGAACAGGAGCTCCACAATACTTTAGAGATAATATTCTACAAGAGGAACAGGAGCTCCACAATACTTTAGAGATACTATTCTATAAAGAGGAACAGGAGCTCAAGCAGTAGAACATTTGAGGTGCCGGTACTCAGCTCCGTTGAGCTCCTGCCAAAGTCAAGCACTGCTTCTTATCCCTTGTGCAAATAGCCTACAGCTGTGTCTGTCCCGAGCTCACTGGGGAGGGAAACTGAGGGCCCAGAATATTTTATACAATGTTGCAAGTTTGCTAGTGCAAGCTTCAGGCCAGACACAAATTAATAGTGGATACAATGTTTCAAAGGGCTTCAGGCCAGACACAAGTTAATAGTTGATACAATGTTTCAAGTTCGTTGCAGACAGGCCATGTGTAGCCAATGTGATTTATAGGATATTTATATTTATCAGGATATTTTCTACCTGCAATGTTTTTATTTGTTGGCTTTATGTAGGCTATTTTTACATAGTTGCCAATGGCAACAGAAGTTACCTTTTAAGTTATTTTTATTTAGATTTCGATATAATTTTGATTGACCACATGACAATGATATTATAATAAATTAAATGAAACTGTTTCACAAATATTTGCATATGAAAACCATAACTGACAAGTAGATCGGTAGAAATGGTCAAATAAATTGACATTCCACATGAGAAAGTTTGCCGAATCATCATGCAGCTTATTACCGCCAACTTCAGGAGAGTAACGGCAGAATCTGTGAAAGCCAGCAGGAGAGGGAAGAGGATGGTCCGGACAGGTTAAGTTTTTTTTCCTTCTGGTTATCTTGATCTCTGGCTCCCTCTTGAGTCATTTGTCTTATTATATTAAACCGTAAGCTTAAAGCATCAGACAAGCTCAATACATATATAGTTGATTTGATTAAAACACATAGTGTGTGTGTCTATATATGGAAAAATACATGTTTAAGAACAAACGACTTTCGGGTTGACCAAGATGTTTTTTGTCGGGGACAGCCCAAGTTCTCACACTGACCTCATACACCACAAGAACATCAACTACAATACCCACAATCCCCCTTGCTCTAGCTAAGGCAAGCACACACACACACACACAGGACCTACTTCTTGCTGGCCTCACACACGTCTGTGATGTTGGAGAAGAGGTGGTGGTGCTCGGTCTTGGTCATGGTGTCACTGAGCTCGGCTGAGTTCTGAAACATCCGGATCAGAACCTCCAGACTGTGGAGGTAGGAGTGTTCTGACGATATCAACTCAAATATGGCCTGATAGAGAAAGAGAGAGCGGGAGAGTAATCAGTAACGCAACTTTAAAAAAAAAAAACGTTAAGTTACAAACTCTTAGACACATCCAGTAGAGAGAGAGAGAGACGTCCAACAAAATGTCACGTGTGTATCCTTAGAATTTATATTCTCTCCAATAACCTCCATAACAAATCAGAACATGTAGACTTCCCACAGCAGGTTATGACTCAATATAAATGAAGTGGGTGTAAATGAAATTCATTGATGTACCTAACATCTGTGTGCTGTATTTAATATCTCTGGCATGGCATTGGGCAATAACGTGTGTGTGAGGTACAGGCTACAAGATGTCATAGCAGGCAAACATTCAAGACAGAACTCAAATAAAACTTCCAATTTAAAATTGGCCATATGTTAGTAAGGGGAAGACTGGTATGTTACGCCTCTGTACATATCATCAAAACTGTACTTTGCTACATCTCTGTCCTCTATAGACATGTATCTGCTTGGACAGCCTTGCTATGAATTCATCTGTCCCTGACATATAAACTGGTTTATTTTGTCTACGGTCCATATTTTCTAGCCCTCCCCTTTAAGAAGGGTTTATTATTGCTATGGTCCATATTTTCTAGCCCTCCCCTTTAAGAAGGGTTTATTATTGCTATGGTCCATATTTTCTAGCCCTCCCCTTTAAGAAGGGTTTATTATTGCTATGGAGGTTACAGGAAGAGGAGTTCAAGCACCGTATATTATATTTCCCAGGGTGCTACAGTAAGTGACTTTTCTGTGTGTGTGTGTGTGTACACATGTCTAACCCTCTGGAGGCAGTCTGCTTTATCCTTTGTAGGAACTGTCCATGTTTGAAGGGAAAGGGTCACACACACACACACACACACACACACACACACACACACACACACACACACACACACACACACACACACAGACAGAATAAGGCTGTTACCTCTTGTCTTTTCCGCTCCTCCTGGCTGAGCGTGATTCCACTCTTCTTTACCTGCAGTAGAAACACGGTTTAGAACATAGGTCTCAGTAACAGCATGAGGAAGAACATGTCATCTCGAACAACACAAGTCTAATGGCTACATGCCACCACTTAGACATAACCAGGTACATGCTGTACCTTAAGTAATGAAAGGAATTGTTTGAGGTGAGGTAGACCT
Organism: Salvelinus alpinus; assembly: GCF_045679555.1. Taxonomy (NCBI): domain Eukaryota; kingdom Metazoa; phylum Chordata; class Actinopteri; order Salmoniformes; family Salmonidae; genus Salvelinus; species Salvelinus alpinus. The sequence goes on along the minus strand of NC_092107.1, from coordinate 46,906,845 downwards.
CTGTGTCCGTCAAGGTTGTCTCTATCTGTATCCATCACAGGTAGTACCAACTCTCAGACCTAGGGGATCTGCTTTTAGAGAAATGGAAGCTACAGCCTCACTCTCAGACCTAGGGGCCCGCTTTTAGAGAAATGAAAGCTACAGCCTCACTCTCAGACCTAGGGGATCTGCTTTTAGAGAAATGGAAGCTACAGCCTCACTCTCAGACCTAGGGGATCTGCGTTTAGAGAAATGAAAGCTACAGCCTCACTCTCAGACCTAGGGGATCTGCTTTTAGAGAAATGAAAGCTACAGCCTCACTCTCAGACCTAGGGGATCTGCTTTTAGAGAAATGAAAGCTACAGCCTCACTCTCAGACCTAGGGGATCTGCGTTTAGAGAAATGAAAGCTACAGCCTCACTCTCAGACCTAGGGGATCTGCTTTTAGAGAAATGAAAGCTACAGCCTCACTCTCAGACCTAGGGGATCTGCTTTTAGAGAAATGAAAGCTACAGCCTCACTCTCAGACCTAGGGGATCTGCGTTTAGAGAAATGAAAGCTACAGCCTCACTCTCAGACCTAGGGGCCCGCTTTTAGAGAAATGAAAGCTACAGCCTCACTCTCAGACCTAGGGGATCTGCTTTTAGAGAAATGAAAGCTACAGCCTCACTCTCAGACCTAGGGGATCTGCGTTTAGAGAAATGAAAGCTACAGCCTCACTCTCAGACCTAGGGATCTGCTTTTAGAGAAATGAAAGCTACAGCCTCACTCTCAGACCTAGGGATCTGCTTTTAGAGAAATGAAAGCTACAGCCTCACTCTCAGACCTAGGGGATCTGCGTTTAGAGAAATGAAAGCTACAGCCTCACTCTCAGACCTAGGGGATCTGCTTTTAGAGAAATGAAAGCTACAGCCTCACTCTCAGACCTAGGGGATCTGCTTTTAGAGAAATGAAAGCTACAGCCTCACTCTCAGACCTAGGGGATCTGCGTTTAGAGAAATGAAAGCTACAGCCTCACTCTCAGACCTAGGGGAACTGCGTTTAGAGAAATGAAAGCTACAGCCTCACTCTCAGACCTAGGGGAACTGCGTTTAGAGAAATGAAAGCTACAGCCTCACTCTCAGACCTAGGGGCTCTGCTTTTAGAGAAATGAAAGCTACAGCCTCACTCTCAGACCTAGGGATCTGCTTTTAGAGAAATGAAAGCTACTGTGTGATCAGCCTCACTCTCAGACCTAGGGGCTCTGCTTTTAGAGAAATGAAAGCTACTGTGTGATCAGCCTCACTCTCAGACCTAGGGGCTCTGCTTTTAGAGAAATGAAAGCTACTGTGTGATCAGCCTCACTCTCAGACCTAGGGGCTCTGCTTTTAGAGAAATGAAAGCTACAGCCTCACTCTCAGACCTAGGGATCTGCTTTTAGAGAAATGAAAGCTACTGTGTGATCAGCCTCACTCTCAGACCTAGGGGCTCTGCTTTTAGAGAAATGAAAGCTACTGTGTGATCAGCCTCACTCTCAGACCTAGGGGCTCTGCTTTTAGAGAAATGAAAGCTACTGTGTGATCAGCCTCACTCTCAGACCTAGGGGATCTGCTTTTAGAGAAATGAAAGCTACTGTGTGATCAGCCTCACTCTCAGACCTAGGGGCTCTGCTTTTAGAGAAATGAAAGCTACAGCCTCACTCTCAGACCTAGGGGAACTGCGTTTAGAGAAATGAAAGCTACAGCCTCACTCTCAGACCTAGGGGATCTGCTTTTAGAGAAATGAAAGCTACAGCCTCACTCTCAGACCTAGGGATCTGCTTTTAGAGAAATGAAAGCTACAGCCTCACTCTCAGACCTAGGGATCTGCTTTTAGAGAAATGAAAGCTACTGTGTGATCAGCCTCACTCTCAGACCTAGGGGCTCTGCTTTTAGAGAAATGAAAGCTACTGTGTGATCAGCCTCACTCTCAGACCTAGGGGCCCGCTTTTAGAGAAATGAAAGCTACTGTGTGATCAGCCTCACTCTCAGACCTAGGGCCCCGCTGTGGCGGCACACACACATTATGTCTGTCAGTGAAAGGAGCAAGACAGTCACACAATGTTCATGAGTCCACGAACTGTAACAAAGGGAGTAGTTATCATACCAGACCTGTAGGAGCTGAATAAAGACCCCAGACTTATAAGAGCTGACTAAAGACCTGTAGGAGCTGACTAAAGACCTGTAGGAGCTGAATAAAGACCTGTAGGAGCTGAATAAAGACCTGTAGGAGCTGAATAAAGACCTGTAGGAGCTGAATAAAGACCTGTAGGAGCTGAATAAAGACCTGTAGGAGCTGAATAAAGACCTGTGGGAGCTGAATAAAGACCTGTGGGAGCTGAATAAAGACCTGTAGGAGCTGAATAAAGACCTGTGGGAGCTGAATAAAGACCTGTGGGAGCTGAATAAAGACCTGTAGGAGCTGACTAAAGACCTGTAGGAGCTGAATAAAGACCTGTAGAAGCTGAATAAAGACCTGTAGGAGCTGAATAAAGACCAGAAAGAGCTGAATAAAGACCTGTAGGAGCTGACTAAAGACCTGTAGGAGCTGAATAAAGACCTGTCAGAGCTGAAGAAAGACCCCAGACTTATAAGAGCTGAAGTAAGACCCCAGACTTATAAGAGCTGAAGTAAGACCCCAGACTTATAAGAGCTGAAGTAAGACCCCAGACTTATAAGAGCTGAAGTAAGACCCCAGACTTATAAGAGCTGAAGTAAGACCCCAGACTTATAAGAGCTGAAGTAAGACCCCCGACTTATAAGAGCTGAAGTAAGACCCCAGTCTAAGTTTAGAGAGAGAAAGGTTCTCATTGGGGAAGTCTGGGAGTGTGCACAGGATAGCTTAGGTGTACGTGTGCACGTTTGTGTGTGACCCTAAGCATGATGCGTGTGTGTGCATGCTCGCCGGGTTGAGTGGATCCTGAGAAAGTTCCCTAGACTCTTGGAATGCCCAGCGGAAGTGACCGTGACCTCCCTCGCTGACGGGATCAAGACGCAGCTGTGCTTTATAAATCGGGAGAGCATTCAACCATCACTTGTAGCAGTTGGACTCAACACGAAAGAGGACAGAGAAAGGTATGCAGGGAGAAATTGGCATACCAATTGCAACATCATTATTCTGACAAACAGTGCAGAACCCTGCCCAGTATCTTGGTCATAAGTGTAATGTTGTTGGCGAGGGGGGGGGACGACGACGACGACAAGTTGAGGAGCTTGTCCATCCACCACGCTTGATGTGATTGACGTTTCCCCTCTGCCTGTGGTCATGAAGCTAGAAGCTGGGAGGAAGGTGACCCTAGCAAAGATTCAACATCTGCTTGCCAATGTGCCTCTCCTTCCTCAGAAGGTTCTGAGGGAAATTATTAACAAACCTGTTCAAGTGGTGAGAAAGTGTCTATGCTTAAACACACCACACGTGATGTTGTCTTCCTGAGCCGAAGAGAGGGGGATTTAGGTGTCCAGAATGTTGAGTGGATTTACACTGCTACCAGACTGACTCACCTGTTGAACATGCTCAACAGTGACAATGTGACAGTCAGGGAGTTAGATAGAGCCTCCCTTCTTCTGGACCTACGAAGGAGGAAGGTTACACTGGCCAGGGACACTGAGGATACCTTCCTGAGCTTCAGGAGGAAGGCCAATGGAAAATTATAGACATTCGTGCTACGGGCTTTGGAGTCTGGTCAGATTGGCCGGACCTCAACAACCTGTGCATCCGGACTGGAGTAGAGCTCAGGTGGACACGGACAGACAGGTAAACTGAGTACGTGACTGGAGTAGAGCTCAGGTGAACATGGACTGACAGGTAAACTGAGTACGTGACTGGAGTAGAGCTCAGGTGGACACGGACTGACAGGTAAACTGAGTACGTGACTGGAGTAGAGCTCAGGTGAACATGGACTGACAGGTAAACTGAGTACGTGACTGGAGTAGAGCTCAGGTGAACATGGACTGACAGGTAAACTGAGTACGTGACTGGAGTAGAGCTCAGGTGGACACGGACTGACAGGTAAACTGAGTACGTGACTGGAGTAGAGCTCAGGTGAACATGGACTGACAGGTAAACTGAGTACGTGACTGGAGTAGAGCTCAGGTGAACATGGACTGACAGGTAAACTGAGTACGTGACTGGAGTGGAGCTCAGGTGAACATGGATTGACAGGTAAACTGAGTACGTGACTGGAGTAGAGCTCAGGTGAACATGGACTGACAGGTAAACTGAGTACGTGACTGGAGTGGAGCTCAGGTGAACATGGACTGACAGGTAAACTGAGTACGTGACTGGAGTAGAGCTCAGGTGGACCTGGACTGACAGGTAAACTGAGTACGTGACTGGAGTAGAGCTCAGGTGAACATGGACTGACAGGTAAACTGAGTACGTGACTGGAGTAGAGCTCAGGTGGACACGGACTGACAGGTAAACTGAGTACGTGACTGGAGTAGAGCTCAGGTGGACACGGACTGACAGGTAAACTGAGTACGTGACTGGAGTGAAGCTCAGGTGGACACGGACTGACAGGTAAACTGAGTACGTGACTGGAGTAGAGCTCAGGTGGACACGGACTGACAGGTAAACTGAGTACGTGACTGGAGTGGAGCTCAGGTGGACACGGACTGACAGGTAAACTGAGTACGTGACTGGAGTGGAGCTCAGGTGAACATGGACTGACAGGTAAACTGAGTACGTGACTGGAGTAGAGCTCAGGTGGACACGGACTGACAGGTAAACTGAGTACGTGACTGGAGTGGAGCTCAGGTGGACACGGACTGACAGGTAAACTGAGCCAGTGACTGGAGTAGAGCTCAGGTGAACACGGACTGACAGGTAAACTGAGTACGTGACTGGAGTGGAGCTCAGGTGAACACGGACTGACAGGTAAACTGAGTACGTGACTGGAGTGGAGCTCAGGTGAACACGGACTGACAGGTAAACTGAGTACGTGACTGGAGTGGAGCTCAGGTGGACACGGACTGACAGGTAAACTGAGTACGTGACTGGAGTGGAGCTCAGGTGAACACGGACTGACAGGTAAACTGAGTACGTGACTGGAGTGGAGCTCAGGTGGACACGGACTGACAGGTAAACTGAGTACGTGACTGGAGTGGAGCTCAGGTGAACACGGACTGACAGGTAAACTGAGTACGTGACTGGAGTGGAGCTCAGGTGAACACGGACTGACAGGTAAACTGAGTACGTGACTGGAGTGGAGCTCAGGTGAACACGGACTGACAGGTAAACTGAGTACGTGACTGGAGTGGAGCTCAGGTGGACACGGACTGACAGGTAAACTGAGTACGTGACTGGAGTGGAGCTCAGGTGAACACGGACTGACAGGTAAACTGAGTACGTGACTGGAGTGGAGCTCAGGTGAACACGGACTGACAGGTAAACTGAGTACGTGACTGGAGTGGAGCTCAGGTGAACACGGACTGACAGGTAAACTGAGTACGTGACTGGAGTGGAGCTCAGGTGAACACGGACTGACAGGTAAACTGAGTACGTGACTGGAGTGGAGCTCAGGTGGACACGGACTGACAGGTAAACTGAGTACGTGACTGGAGTGGAGCTCAGGTGAACACGGACTGACAGGTAAACTGAGTACGTGACTGGAGTGGAGCTCAGGTGAACACGGACTGACAGGTAAACTGAGTACGTGACTGGAGTGGAGCTCAGGTGAACACGGACTGACAGGTAAACTGAGTACGTGACTGGAGTGGAGCTCAGGTGGACACGGACTGACAGGTAAACTGAGTACGTGACTGGAGTGGAGCTCAGGTGAACACGGACTGACAGGTAAACTGAGTACGTGACTGGAGTGGAGCTCAGGTGAACACGGACTGACAGGTAAACTGAGTACGTGACTGGAGTGGAGCTCAGGTGAACACGGACTGACAGGTAAACTGAGTACGTGACTGGAGTGGAGCTCAGGTGAACACGGACTGACAGGTAAACTGAGTACGTGACTGGAGTGGAGCTCAGGTGGACACGGACTGACAGGTAAACTGAGTACGTGACTGGAGTGGAGCTCAGGTGGACACGGACTGACAGGTAAACTGAGTACGTGACTGGAGTGGAGCTCAGGTGAACATGGACTGACAGGTAAACTGAGTCAGTAACTGGAGTAGAGCTCAGGTGGACACGGACTGACAGGTAAACTGAGTACGTGACTGGAGTGGAGCTCAGGTGGACACGGACTGACAGGTAAACTGAGTACGTGACTGGAGTGGAGCTCAGGTGAACATGGACTGACAGGTAAACTGAGTACGTGACTGGAGTGGAGCTCAGGTGAACATGGACTGACAGGTAAACTGAGTCAGTAACTGGAGTGGAGCTCAGGTGAACATGGACTGACAGGTAAACTGAGTCAGTAACTGCCTCGGATGCAGTTGTGTTCAGATCTCAGTGTTGTTGTGGAGGTTTCTGTCACCATGATGAAACATCTCATCCTACATCCAGGACTCCTTGGTATCAGACGGACGTGTGTGACCATGCATGGTTGTGTGTGTGTTTGTTTAGAATAAAACAGCGTGTCCTTCTCATGTTTCACCCACTATAAAACAGGAGCTACCTGGAGTACTTCCTGTTAATACCTAACCAGGTCACCCCCCCCCCACACACACACACCCCTCAGCCTGCTGAGGTTAACTCCCATCTCTCTGCTCCTTAGTCCCAGCCATGAAGATATTTACCACGGAGACCTTTGAAATTAAGATATTTACAAAGGAGACCTTTGCCACCAGAGACCTTTTTCCACCAGAGACCTTTTCCACCAGAGACCTTTTCCACCAGAGACCTTTTCCACCAGAGACCTTTGCCACCAGAGACCTTTTTCCACCAGAGACCTTTTTCCACCAGAGACCTTTTTCCACCAGAGACCTTTGCCACCAGAGACCTTTTTCCACCAGAGACCTTTGCCACCAGAGACCTTTTTCCACCAGAGACCTTTTTCCACCAGAGACCTTTTTCCACCAGAGACCTTTTTCCACCAGAGACCTTTTTCCACCAGAGACCTTTTTCCACCAGAGACCTTTTTCCACCAGAGACCTTTGCCACCAGAGACCTTTTTCCACCAGAGACCTTTTCCACCAGAGACCTTTTTCCACCAGAGACCTTTTTCCACCAGAGACCTTTTTCCACCAGAGACTAGGGTTGACACTATACCAGCATGGTGATACTACCATACCTGATTTTCCATGGAAAAAAAGAAAAACACAAAGCGGGTCTAAATCTTTGGTTGTTTAAAACCTGCTGTATGTAACAGTGTGATACAGTTTAGGAAAACAAACATGTTTCTGGGTGACAACAGCAGGCTGTTTGTTTGTAACATCAGGACTGTTTTCCTCAGGAAATCTGCGTCATGTTTCGTCCTTGTCATGATACTGGTATTGTAACAACCCTAATGGAGACCTTTGCAAACACATCCAGACTAGGGACACACACAAAGGAGACATCTTTGTCTTCCTGACAGGTTGGGACAATATCAGTGTCCTCAACGACCTCCTCATGGCCCAGCAGATGTTCAATAAACACACACACTGGTGCCACACACACACACACACACACACACACACACACACACACACACACACACACACACACACACACACACACACACACACACACACACACACACACACACACACACACACACACACACACACACACACACACACACACACACACACACACACACACACACACACACACACACACACACACAGCAAACAGCAAACAGCAAACAGCAAACAGCAAACAGAGCCAAACCACTACAGCCAGACTGCCAAAAGCTTGCCAAGCTTGTTTCAATTTGCAAGACAAATTCCCTTTAAGGGCAATCAACTTCTATTTATCTACTGCATCTATGGCCTCGCACATCTTTAGTGTCCTAGTAAACACCTTCCCGTCACGACAACTGAACTTCGCCCTGCTTTTGGAGTTTCCCTGAGAACACAGAGAGACAGGCGTAACTGTGACAACCGAAACTGGGTTTTCAGTCAATAGGGAGTGCTCGGGGTAAGAGGTTGGCTGTAGGCATCATTTTACCCTCCCCTGTCCTATCCTTAACCAGGGGGGGGGGGTTAAACATCTCATCCAAGAGTGTGGTGTCAACACTCTTAGATATACCACTTCCTCCTGTCTCCACTGTTACTGAAAACTAGAGACTTCTAGGAAACGGAGAACAGTCCTACCCTACAGATGTTACTGGAAACTAGAGACTTCTATGAAACAGAGAATGGTCTGACCCTACATCTGTTACTGGTAACTTTATTTTGCAGACGCTCTTGTCCAGAGAGACTTACAGTAAGCGCACATTTTCATATTAGTTCGTACCTGTCCCCCACGGGAATCGAACTCACAGACCGGGTGTTTATATCTTATAACTATTAAGTTAACTTTCTAAAATGTACTAAATGCTCTGTGGTTCTGCATTTGGTTTGTTAATTTAATATCTAGTTAGCTATCTAGTACTATAAACACTACAGCCTTCCCTGTTCACAGTGTAAACATCTAACTACTATAAACACTACAGCCTCCCTGTTCACAGTGTAAACATCTAACTACTATAAACACTACAGCCTCCCTGTTCACAGTGTAAACATCTAACTACTATAAACACTACAGCCTCCCTGTTCACAGTGTAAACAGCAGAACAACTAACTACTATAAACACTACAGCCTTCCCTGTTCACAGTGTAAACATCTAACTACTATAAACACTACAGCCTTCCCTGTTCACAGTGTAAACATCTAACTACTATAAACACCACAGCCTCCCTGTTCACAGTGTAAACATCTAACTACTATAAACACCACAGCCTCCCTGTTCACAGTGTAAACAGCAGAACAACTAACTACTATAAACACTACAGCCTTCCCTGTTCACAGTGTAAACATCTAGTACTATAAACACTACAGCCTTCCCTGTTCACAGTGTAAACATCTAACTACTATAAACACTACAGCCTTCCCTGTTCACAGTGTAAACATCTAACTACTATAAACACCACAGCCTCCCTGTTCACAGTGTAAACAGCAGAACAACTAACTACTATAAACACTACAGCCTTCCCTGTTCACAGTGTAAACATCTAACTACTATAAACACTACAGCCTCCCTGTTCACAGTGTAAACATCTAACTACTATAAACACTACAGCCTTCCCTGTTCACAGTGTAAACATCTAACTACTATAAACACTACAGCCTCCCTGTTCACAGTGTAAACATCTAACTACTATAAACACTACAGCCTCCCTGTTCACAGTGTAAACAGCAGAACAACTAACTACTATAAACACTACAGCTTTAGTGTTTTTATAGTAGGACAGGACAGGGTCAGGGACAGGACAGGGGCAGGACAGGGACAGGACAGGGGCAGGAAAGGGACAGGAAAGGGACAGGACAGGACAGGAAAGGGACAGGACAGGACAGGAAAGGGACAGGACAGGGACAGGACAGATTAGTAGTATTGTCTACCTCTTTATCCTCCTTCACCTCCCCTCCTTCCTTTTCTACACACTGGAAACAACTGGATAAGTGTGAATATCGCTATCAGAACCAAGTGTCCTCTACCGTCTGCAGAGCAACATCAGAAACAAGGGGTCTCCGGTAACATCTCTCTCTCTCGTCAGTTTAATTTCCTTCCATGTCCTGCTCGTTCCCTCTAAAAGTATCTGTCTCCATGTGTATCTGTGCATATCTCCCTCTCCCTCCCTCCCTCCCTCCCTCCCTCTCTGACATACCATCTTAAGCAGCTCCAGATAAGAGTAAACATCAACAAGGAGAACAGAACACCTAAGTAGAAAACAGCACTGTCCCCCCTCCTTTCCCCCCTCCTTTCCCTCTCTCTCTCCCTCCCTCTCTCTCTCCCTCCATCCCTCCATTCCCTCCCTCTCTCCCACCATCCTGGGCCCACACTGACATGATGTCATAATCGGAGTCGCCACGCTGCTCTCCAGGGGAAACATATTTCACATTTTTCCATTGAGAAGACTCCCTGGTGATTACCAGCAGGCTGGCGCCGTGCCGGGTGGTGCTCCTAGTCTGCTGGCCCAGATCTTTCTCTCTGCTCTCTCCCCTCCTCTCTTCCCCTCCCCCTTCCCTGCTCTCTCCCCTCCTCTCTTCCACTCCCCCTTCCCTGCTCTCTCCCCTCCTCTCTTCCCCTCCCCCTTCCCTGCTCTCTCCCCTCCCCTCCCCCTTCCCTGCTCTCTCCCCTCCCCTCCCCGCTCTCGACCCCCTCCCACATCCCTGCTCTCGACCCCCTCCCACATCCCTGCTCTCCCCCTCCCCTCCTCTCTCCCCCTTAACACATTTTCCTTCTTTCTCTTCCTCTCTCTTCCCATCTTTGTATTTTCTCTCTCTCACTCGCCCCCCCCCCCCCCCAGAGACAGACAGACACACAGAAAGACGCACAGACACACAGAGACACACAGAGAGAGACAGACAGAGACAGAGACAGACAGACGAACAGAGACAGAGACAGAGACAGAGACAGAGTGTAGAGGATGGGTAAGGACTGCAGCCAGATCAGATGGGACAACATCCTGGCCAGCACTGGCATTCCATCTCCCAACCAGACACTGTGTGTCTCTGTACTGTATGTGCAGACAGGCACTGCACTACTGTGTCTGTGTGTGTGCATCTCACCACACTGAGTTGGCTCCAGGAGGTGCGTATGGGTCTGTACTGCACCACGATGCCGTCGTCAGGTTTGGGCTCTCTGGACTGGTCCTCATCAGAGTCATTGTGAAGAGCTTTCTCCTGGTAGTTCTGATACAGTTCCTCCTCTGGATCACACCACAGACAGACATGTTGGGTCACACCACAGACAGACATGTTGGGTCACACCACAGACAGACCGGTTGGATCACAACACAGACAGACCGGTTGGATCACACCACAGACAGACAGGTTAGATCACACCACAGAGAGACAGGTTAGGTCACACCACAGACAGACAGGTTGGATCCCACCACAAACAGACCGGTTGGATCACACCACAGACAGACCGGTTAGGTCACACCACAGACAGACCGGTTAGGTCACACCACAGACAGACCGGTTGGGTCACACCACAGACAGACCGGTTAGGTCACACCACAGACAGACAGGTTGGATCCCACCACAGACAGACCGGTTAGGTCACACCACAGACAGACCGGTTGGGTCACACCACAGACAGACCGGTTAGGTCAAACCACAGACAGACCGGTTGGATCACACCACAGACAGACAGGTTAGGTCACACCACAGACAGACCGGTTAGGTCACACCACAGACAGACCGGTTGGGTCACACCACAGACAGACAGGTTAGGTCACACCACAGACAGACCGGTTGGATCACACCACAGACAGACAGGTTAGGTCACACCACAGACAGACCGGTTGGATCACACCACAGACAGACAGGTTGGATCACACCACAGACAGACATGTTGGATCACACCACAGACAGGTTGGTTGGATCACACCACAGACAGGTTAGGTCACACCACAGACAGACCGGTTGGATCACACCACAGACAGACCGGTTGGATCACACCAGAGACAGACAGGTTAGGTCACACCATAGACAGACCGGTTAGGTCACACCACAGACAGACCGGTTGGGTCACACCACAGACAGACCGGTTAGGTCACACCACAGACAGACAGGTTGGATCCCACCACAGACAGATCGGTTAGGTCACACCACAGACAGATCGGTTAGGTCACACCACAGACAGACAGACAGGTTAGGTCACACCACAGACAGACAGGTTAGGTCACACCACAGACAGACCGGTTGGATCACACCACAGACAGGTTGGTTGGATCACACCACAGACAGACCGGTTGGATCACACCACAGACAGACCGGTTGGATCACACCACAGACAGACCGGTTGGATCACACCACAGACAGACAGGTTAGGTCACGCCACAGACAGGTTAGGTCACACCACAGACCGGTTGGATCACAACACAGACAGACCGGTTGGATCACACCACAGACAGACCGGTTGGATCACACCACAGACAGACCGGTTGGATCACACCACAGACAGACCGGTTAGGTCACACCACAGACAGACCGGTTAGGTCACACCACAGACAGACCGGTTGGATCACAACACAGACAGACCGGTTGGATCACACCACAGACAGACAGGTTAGATCACACCACAGACAGACAGGTTAGGTCACACCACAGACAGACAGGTTGGATCCCACCACAGACAGACCGGTTGGATCACACCACAGACAGACCGGTTGGATCACACCACAGACAGACCGGTTGGATCACACCACAGACAGACCGGTTAGGTCACACCACAGACAGACCGGTTAGGTCACACCACAGACAGACCGGTTGGGTCACACCACAGACAGACCGGTTGGGTCACACCACAGACAGACCGGTTAGGTCACACCACAGACAGACAGGTTGGATCCCACCACAGACAGACCGGTTAGGTCACACCACAGACAGACCGGTTGGGTCACACCACAGAGAGACCGGTTAGGTCAAACCACAGGCAGACCGGTTGGATCACACCACAGACAGACAGGTTAGGTCACACCACAGACAGACCGGTTGGATCACACCACAGACAGACCGGTTGGGTCACACCACAGACAGACAGGTTAGGTCACACCACAGACAGACCGGTTGGATCACACCACAGACAGACAGGTTAGGTCACACCACAGACAGACCGGTTGGATCACACCACAGACAGACAGGTTGGATCACACCACAGACAGACATGTTGGATCACACCACAGACAGGTTGGTTGGATCACACCACAGACAGGTTAGGTCACACCACAGACAGACCGGTTGGATCACACCACAGACAGACCGGTTGGATCACACCGCAGACAGACAGGTTAGGTCACACCACAGACAGACCGGTTAGGTCACACCACAGACAGACCGGTTGGGTCACACCACAGACAGACCGGTTAGGTCACACCACAGACAGACAGGTTGGATCCCACCACAGACAGATTGGTTAGGTCACACCACAGACAGATCGGTTAGGTCACACTACAGACAGACAGACATACCGGTTAGGTCACACCACAGACAGACCGGTTGGATCACACCACAGACAGACAGGTTAGGTCACACCACAGACAGACCGGTTAGGTCACACCACAGACAGACCGGTTGGATCACACCACAGACAGGTTGGTTGGATCACACCACAGACAGGTTAGGTCACACCACAGACAGACCGGTTGGATCACACCACAGAGAGACAGGTTAGGTCACACCACAGACCGGTTAGGTCACACCACAGACCGGTTGGATCACAACACAGACAGACAGGTTGGATCCCACCACAGAAAGACAGGTTAGATCACACCACAGACAGACAGGTTAGGTCACACCACAGACAGACAGGTTGGATCCCACCACAGACAGACCGGTTGGATCACACCACAGACAGGCTGGTTGGATCACACCACAGACAGGTTAGGTCACACCACAGACAGACAGCTTGGATCCCACCACAGACAGACCGGTTGGATCACACCACAGACAGACAGGTTGGATCCCACCACAGACAGACCGGTTGGATCACACCACAGACAGACCGTTTGGGTCACACCACAGACAGACAGGTTAGGTCACACCACAGACAGACCGGTTGGATCACACCACATACAGGTTGGTTGGATCACACCACAGACAGGTTAGGTCACACCACAGACAGACCGGTTGGATCACACCACAGACAGACCGGTTGGATCATACCACAGACAGACAGGTTAGGTCACACCACAGACAGGTTGGGTCACACCACATACATACCGGTTGGATCACACCACAGACAGACAGACAGGTTGGGTCACACCACAGACAGACAGGTTGGGTCACACCACAGACAGACAGGTTGGGTCACACCACAGACAGACAGGTTGGGTCACACCACAGACAGACAGGTTGGGTCACACCACAGACAGACAGGTTGGATCACACCACAGACAGACAGGTTGGATCACACCACAGACAGACAGGTTGGATCACACCACAGGCAGACAGGTTGGGTCACACCACAGACAGACAGGTTGGGTCACACCACAGACAGACAGGTTGGGTCACACCACAGACAGACAGGTTGGATCACACCACAGACAGGTTGGATCAAACCACAGACAGACAGACGGGTTGAGGGCGCATCACAATAGTACAGTCCCCATTGAGAGCAATGCCTCAAACATGTGGGTAGAAAATGACAGTCATAAGGAGTTGATATACATGACTAAGACAGAGACGTGACACTCACCTTCCCTGTCAAAAGTCCTCTGTGTGATCAGTCCTGGCTTCTTATCAGGTCTCTGAGAGACAAGAAGACATTTCAACTATTAACAACAGGCCTACGATCAGCTCTCCCTGTCCCAGACGTATATTACCATTATGAACTGAGAAATAAGACTGTCACTAGATCAGTTCTTGTGAACATAGTCATCACAATATCCTAAATGATGCTTTATTAGCCAACTCTGGTTATGAATGACATTATTGTACCAAGTTGGTTACCTTAACAACGCCTTGGAATTAACCCGTCTCCACACACACCTGTCACCTGCGCTTGACACCTGACCTCTGCACTGACCTGTCAACCTGACCCCGCCTAATTAAAAAGCAGTGGACTGGTGTGTTGTGTGTTGTGTGTTGTGTGTGTGTGTGTGTGTGTGTGTGTGTGTATTGCAATCATTAGCCTGACTTCAACACAAGCTCCTCCTGACAATGTTCCAACGTCAAGCTAGCTGTGGACTTTGGTCCTGACGTGAACTTCAGGAGAACAGTTAATCAAACATGAATCCATCAGGCTGATGAGTGGTAGTAACCTGTACAGTTAATCAAACATGACTCCATCAGGCTGATGAGTGGTAATAACCTGTACAGTTAATCAAACATGACTCCATCAGGCTGATGAGTGGTAGTAAACTGTACAGTTAATCAAACATGACTCCATCAGGCTGATGAGTGGTAGTAACCTGTACAGTTAATCAAACATGACTCCATCAGGCTGATGAGTGGTAGTAACCTGTACAGTTAATCAAACATGACTCCATCAGGCTGATGAGTGGTAGTAACCTGTACAGTTAACCAAACATGACTCCATCAGGCTGATGAGTGGTAGTAACCTGTACAGTTAACCAAACATGAATCCATCAGGCTGATGAGTGGTAGTAACCTGTACAGTTAATCAAACATGAATCCATCAGGCTGATGAGTGGTAGTAAACTGTACAGTTAATCAAACATGACTCCATCAGGCTGATGAGTGGTAATAACCTGTACAGTTAATCAAACATGACTCCATCAGGCTGATGAGTGGTAGTAACCTGTACAGTTAATCAAACATGACTCCATCAGGCTGATGAGTGGTAGTAACCTGTACAGTTAACCAAACATGACTCCATCAGGCTGATGAGTGGTAGTAAACTGTACAGTTAATCAAACATGACTCCATCAGGCTGATGAGTGGTAGTAACCTGTACAGTTAATCAAACATGACTCCATCAGGCTGATGAGTGGTAGTAACCTGTACAGTTAATCAAACATGAATCCATCAGGCTGATGAGTGGTAGTAACCTGTACAGTTAATCAAACATGACTCCATCAGGCTGATGAGTGGTAGTAACCTGTACAGTTAATCAAACATGACTCCATCAGGCTGACGGGTGGTAGTAACCTGTACAGTTAATCAAACATGACTCCATCAGGCTGATGAGTGGTAGTAACCTGTACAGTTAATCAAACATGACTCCATCAGGCTGATGAGTGGTAATAACCTGTACAGTTAATCAAACATGACTCCATCAGGCTGACGGGTGGTAATAACCTGTACAGTTAATCAAACATGACTCCATCAGGCTGATGAGTGGTAGTAACCTGTACAGTTAATCAAACATGACTCCATCAGGCTGATGAGTGGTAGTAACCTGTACAGTTAACCAAACATGACTCCATCAGGCTGATGAGTGGTAGTAAACTGTACAGTTAATCAAACATGACTCCATCAGGCTGATGAGTGGTAGTAAACTGTACAGTTAATCAAACATGACTCCATCAGGCTGACGGGTGGTAATAACCTGTACAGTTAATCAAACATGACTCCATCAGGCTGATGAGTGGTAGTAACCTGTACAGTTAATCAAACATGACTCCATCAGGCTGACGGGTGGTAATAACCTGTACAGTTAATCAAACATGACTCCATCAGGCTGATGAGTGGTAGTAACCTGTACAGTTAATCAAACATGACTCCATCAGGCTGATGAGTGGTAGTAACCTGTACAGTTAATCAAACATGACTCCATCAGGCTGATGAGTGGTAGTAACCTGTACAGTTAATCAAACATGACTCCATCAGGCTGATGAGTGGTAGTAACCTGTACAGTTAATCAAACATGACTCCATCAGGCTGATGAGTGGTAGTAACCTGTACAGTTAACCAAACATGACTCCATCAGGCTGATGAGTGGTAGTAACCTGTACAGTTAATCAAACATGACTCCATCAGGCTGATGAGTGGTAGTAACCTGTACAGTTAATCAAACATGAATCCATCAGGCTGATGAGTGGTAGTAACCTGTACAGTTAATCAAACATGACTCCATCAGGCTGATGAGTGGTAGTAACCTGTACAGTTAATCAAACATGACTCCATCAGGCTGATGAGTGGTAGTAACCTGTACAGTTAATCAAACATGACTCCATCAGGCTGATGAGTGGTAGTAACCTGTACAGTTAATCAAACATGACTCCATCAGGCTGATGAGTGGTAGTAACCTGTACAGTTAATCAAACATGACTCCATCAGGCTGATGAGTGGTAGTAACCTGTACAGTTAATCAAACATGACTCCATCAGGCTGATGAGTGGTAGTAACCTGTACAGTTAACCAAACATGACTCCATCAGGCTGATGAGTGGTAGTAACCTGTATAGTGTGACTGCAAGGCAAGAGACAGTAATATCCAGGCGCATGGGGCAACGCAAGGAGAGAACGGTATTATGACAATTTCCTGGAAAAGAATGAAATGAATACATCTGTTCTTACCTTGTTCTTCTTCCCAGGGCTCATAGGTGTCTCCTTGACCTCCTGTAGTCCTTTGAGTACAGACTGAGACAGACGATGAGACTTGGGGTCTACAGGTTGGGACAGACGATGGGTCTTGGGGTCTACAGATGGTTCTTCCATTTCCACTCCACTCACCACTGCTCTCCTGTACGAGGTAGACCTCAACCCCCTCTTCAGACTCCCAGGGCTCTCATCCTGGTCTGTCCCCTCTCCCCCTCCGTCCGTGGAGAAGAAGGCTCCAGTCTCCACCATGCTGAGGGCTCGTAGGGCCCGCTTGGTAGGATCCAGGCCCAGCAGACCCCCCATGCTGTGGCTCTGTACCCCAGCAGGAGAGGCCTTGCTCAGGGACGCCAGCCCTTTAGGTATCAGCTGCTGTGTGCCCATCTTCAGGGCAGCTGCACTGTGGGTGCTGAGGACAATGGAGGGAGGAGGAGAGAGGGAGGGGCCAGACATGTCAGCAGGGGAGGGGCTGCGGGGTGTGGGGGGGTCAGAAGGGGTGGAGGTGGAGGTGAGGGAGGAGATACTGCAGGTGGAGCTGTGGGATGGGGTAGCGGTGTGGAGACTAGGGGGAGAAGGGCTGGGGTTAGGGGGAGACGGGTGAGGGGTTAAGGGGTGAAAGGAAGAAGGGGAGGATTGGTTATGGTGGTGGTTGTTATTGGGGGTGGCAGGGGGAGAGGGGTGATTGGAGGAGGCAGGGTCCGGCAGTGAGGAACTTGTTCCAAATACTATCTGGTCCCTGTGAGAGGTGAGAGTGAACGGGCTGGAGAGTCGCTTCAGGGCATCTCGTGGCCGCTTGTCTGACCACACCTTCTCCTTGTTACCGATTTTACCAACACTCCCACCATGGTACGCCTTACTGTCCAATGACGAAAACTTATCCTCCGACTTGAACTTGGACAGAGAGAAACGTCCTTTGGCCAGATGTCCAATGCTTATACTCCTGACTACCCGTGTTCTCCTGGTGGGCTGGTGGAGAACGTGCTTCAGAACGCCTGTTCCTCCGCCCGGCGTAGCCACCAGTCTCTCTGCAGGCTGGCTCAGGGTAAAACTACACTTGTTGTCCTCTACGGGGAAGTCAGTCATGTGGAGTCTGTCTATCTGGTAGCTGAGGGGCCGGGCCTTTGGGTTGCTGGGATCCGTGTGATTGGCTGAGTGCCGCTTCCACAGCGGGCTGATGTTATTGTTGGACAGATCCACTTCGTTCCCGCCCTCCATGGCGCATCAATCACGATTGTCTTCTGTTTCTCACTGCGGAGCTGGAGTCTGGTCTGACACGACTGGTCACTGTGGAGACATCCCAACCCCACAGAGAACTGCAATAACGCCTGGATGGAAACACAAAGAGAGAGATCAAAAACAAAGCAGGAGCAGAGGAAGTCCTTATTTTTCATTGGTTATGGCTGTCTGTGAGGTCACGAGTTGTGCCATTCTGCCTTCTCCCTACCGTTCTCGGCCATTCTGCCTTCTCCCTACAGTTCTCGGCCATTCTGCCTTCTCCCTACAGTTCTCGGCCATTCTGCCTTCTCCCTGCAGTTCTCGGCCATTCTGCCTTCTCCCTGCAGTTCTCGGCCATTCTGCCTTCTCCCTACAGTTCTCGGCCATTCTGCCTTCTCCCTGCAGTTCTCGGCCATTCTGCCTTCTCCCTGCAGTTCTCGGCCATTCTGCCTTCTCCCTGCAGTTCTCGGCCATTCTGCCTTCTCTCTACAGTTCTCGGCCATTCTGCCTTCTCCCTACAGTTCTCGGTCATTCTGCCTTCTCCCTACAGTTCTCGGCCATTCTGCCTTCTCCCTACAGTTCTCGGCCATTCTGCCTTCTCCCTACAGTTCTCGGCCATTCTGCCTTCTCCCTACAGTTCTCGGCCATTCTGCCTTCTCCCTACAGTTCTCGGTCATTCTGCCTTCTCCCTGCAGTTCTCGGCCATTCTGCCTTCTCCCTACAGTTCTCGGCCATTCTGCCTTCTCTCTACAGTTCTCAGTCATTCTGCCTTCTCCCTACAGTTCTCGGCCATTCTGCCTTCTCCCTACAGTTCTCGGCCATTCTGCCTTCTCCCTGCAGTTCTCGGCCATTCTGCCTTCTCCCTACAGTTCTCGGCCATTCTGCCTTCTCCCTGCAGTTCTCGGCCATTCTGCCTTCTCCCTGCAGTTCTCGGCCATTCTGCCTTCTCCCTGCAGTTCTCGGCCATTCTGCCTTCTCCCTGCAGTTCTCGGCCATTCTGCCTTCTCCCTACAGTTCTCGGCCATTCTGCCTTCTCCCTACAGTTCTCGGTCATTCTGCCTTCTCCCTACAGTTCTCGGCCATTCTGCCTTCTCCCTACAGTTCTCGGCCATTCTGCCTTCTCCCTACAGTTCTCGGCCATTCTGCCTTCTCCCTACAGTTCTCGGTCATTCTGCCTTCTCCCTGCAGTTCTCGGCCATTCTGCCTTCTCTCTACAGTTCTCGGCCATTCTGCCTTCTCCCTGCAGTTCTCGGCCATTCTGCCTTCTCCCTACAGTTCTCGGCCATTCTGCCTTCTCTCTACAGTTCTCGGCCATTCTGCCTTCTCCCTGCAGTTCTCGGCCATTCTGCCTTCTCCCTACAGTTCTCGGCCATTCTGCCTTCTCCCTACAGTTCTCGGCCATTCTGCCTTCTCCCTGCAGTTCTCGGCCATTCTGCCTTCTCCCTGCAGTTCTCGGCCATTCTGCCTTCTCCCTACAGTTCTCGGCCATTCTGCCTTCTCCCTGCAGTTCTCGGCCATTCTGCCTTCTCCCTGCAGTTCTCGGCCATTCTGCCTTCTCCCTGCAGTTCTCGGCCATTCTGCCTTCTCCCTGCAGTTCTCGGCCATTCTGCCTTCTCCCTACAGTTCTCGGCCATTCTGCCTTCTCCCTACAGTTCTCGGTCATTCTGCCTTCTCCCTACAGTTCTCGGCCATTCTGCCTTCTCCCTACAGTTCTCGGCCATTCTGCCTTCTCCCTACAGTTCTCGGCCATTCTGCCTTCTCCCTACAGTTCTCAGTCATTCTGCCTTCTCCCTGCAGTTCTCGGCCATTCTGCCTTCTCTCTACAGTTCTCGGCCATTCTGCCTTCTCCCTGCAGTTCTCGGCCATTCTGCCTTCTCCCTACAGTTCTCGGCCATTCTGCCTTCTCTCTACAGTTCTCGGCCATTCTGCCTTCTCCCTGCAGTTCTCGGCCATTCTGCCTTCTCCCTACAGTTCTCGGCCATTCTGCCTTCTCCCTACAGTTCTCGGCCATTCTGCCTTCTCCCTACAGTTCTCAGTCATTCTGCCTTCTCCCTGCAGTTCTCGGCCATTCTGCCTTCTCCCTGCAGTTCTCGGCCATTCTGCCTTCTCCCTACAGTTCTCGGCCATTCTGCCTTCTCCTTACAGTTCTCAGTCATTTAGCTACGCCCACGACTGCCTCATGTAAACTACAATCCCAACGCTGTTTAAACATTTACAAACGTCAATAATCATCGCTTGTAATATGGTTTTCAAAACATAGGGCCCTTATCTTTCATCAGCGAGAAAGAATCCTTCAAATGAAAAAGATACACTAACTGCAGAAGATTTGCACAGATCCATACAGCTATGGAGCCTCCATCCTACTAAACTACACTGTAGCAGTTACAGATCCATACAGCTATGGAGCCTCCATCCTACTAAACTACACTGTAGCAGTTACAGATCCATACAGCTATGGAGCCTCCATCCTACTAAACTACACTGTAGCAGTTACAGATCCATACAGCTATGGAGCCTCCATCCTACTAAACTACACTGTAGCAGTTACAGATCCATACAGCTATGGAGCCTCCATCCTACTAAACTACACGGTAGCAGTTACAGATCCATACAGCTATGGAGTCTCCATCCTACTAAACTACACGGTAGCAGTTACAGATCCATACAGCTATGGAGCCTCCATCCCATGAAACTACACTTCCACTACATTCCTGAGTTACACAGTTATGATTACACACACACATGTGTTTGGTGCATGCTATATAGCTAATTAGCCCGGATGATTGGTCGCCTCGTCTTCCATCTGTTTTCCATAAGCAAGCGCTGTAACATGGATATATGGCCGTGTGGGAACACTAACCCGAAACGTATCAAGGTGTGTATCAATTTCATAACCCTTTGTTAAATTGATTTTCTTTTTTTTTTTTTTTTTTACATTTTATGAAAATTATTTTTCGCTGATATGCTTCCAAAACAGTACTGCAAGACATGCATGTTAATGTTCAGACCGAGCGGTGGGAGATCTGGACAAAACTCCCCCCTGAAGAAGACGCATTCGTCTAATGATTCTTAGCGTAATGTAATGGACCTTGAAGTCATGATCAAGGCCTAGGTCGTTCCTTTCCCACTGCACCAGTAGCCTAATACACATGAATAGTATTGGACCACAAACAGTTCCCTGATACAGTAGAGGACCACTGTCTGACAGTGACAGACAGGCATGCAGACAGCGGAGGAACGTTAACCCTCAATTATAAAGCACTGAATGAGTTAAGGTGTTAGGTTAAAAGCTATGCAGCAGAACATGTTCAGACAACACATGCGAATGTTGTCTATGCATAGAAGTAGGCTGGCTAGTGTAACCAAGTAGCCACAGAAAGAGGGGGAAACAGTTTCCACCATTGACCTATAAAAGAACGGTTCCCACGGCGAGCGTAGTCTATTAACCCGTGAGGGACAAGCTAGACGTACCTTTCTACTGACTCGTCATGGTGCCTGTGTCCTGGACTTCTCAATAGACTAGGCAGCGTTTTCTTTTTGTTTGACAGCTTATTTACGCTTGAGGTAAACTATTCCTTTGTGCAAAAAAAAAAAGTTTTTTATCAGTAATCCGGGGACCGTCGGCTGTTTTCACAGTATCTCGGAAGTCCTATAATTTGTTGTGTACTATCCGAGTGACCCGGGTTGTGTGTTCAGGAGGAGAGGACTGAGCGCTGGGACAGAGCGATGAGGAGGGGGGAGTTGCCGAATGCCAAACAGCACAGAAGCCATCCCAAGTTCACCTGACGTCATGTGCACTACAACTCGACCGAGTTGGACTTGTAAACTAAAGATAAGGGAAGCTATAAACATTCTAAGGGGAAAGAAAACGTCCTAAATAATGTAGGCATATAGTCAACAAAATCACTGCGTCCATGCGGATTTAAAAATGATTTACATTTGGGACAAGTTTGTAAAGTGAAGTGTGGGACTTAGTTCACAATCTAGAAATGTTCAGTGATTTAGCGCCACCCTGTGGTTCTATAGAGTACAGCCACAGTAGACTACAAGACGTCTAGAATAGAACACGTGTTCCGTGTGTTTCTACTAATACATAAGTAGAAAACTTTGCCTACACAGATTCCAATGACAGTGATAACTCAAGACTTGTGAGTGATACATTTTAGAAAATCTTATCCAATCTGTTTATTTTTTTAAATACAGTAGGCTAGACCTACATTAGCTCTGGAGGACCCTAGGTGGCTCACAGCCTGTCCCTGACTTGGGTTCTCAGCTGATGGTATGGAGAACAGCTGGCTTCGTGTGAACTACAATCCCAACGCTTTGTTTTAACGTTTAAAATGTTTATCGATCTTTGCTAACGATACTGATATGTAAAACCTTTGAAACTTAACTTTCATATAAGCGAGAAAGAATCTTTCAAATATGAAAGATACTTACTGTGCTGAGTTTTGCAAAGGTGCCTCAGTTGACACATCCTCTCACCAAGGAGCCTCAGTTGACACATCCGCTCACCAAGGTGCCTCAGTTGACACATCCTCTCACCAAGGAGCCTCAGTTGACACATCCTCTCACCTGTTGCTTGCATTTCATTTGACAATTCCGTTCCACGTTTTCCGTCTGGATCGCATGTGTTTCTCAAACTACAGCCAAGGTGCAACTTTCCTAAACTGCGTACATTAAGTGTGTCTTTTATATTAGAAAAAAATATCTATTGTTTTTTTTTCAAGTTAAGTTTGAAATGTTTCCAAAACTGAATCACGAGCGAGCCTTACCAGGCTAGGGGACATCCAATGTCCATTACCAGGCTAGGGGACATCCAATGTCCATTACCAGGCTAGGGGACATCCAATGTCCATTACCAGGCTAGGGGACATCCAATGTCCATTACCAGACTAGGGGACATCTAATGTCCATTACCAGGCTAGGGAACATCCAATGTCCATTACCAGGCTAGGGGACATCCAATGTCCATTACCAGGCTAGGGAACATCCAATGTCCATTACCAGGCTAGGGGACATCCAATGTCCATTACCAGGCTAGGGGACATCCAATGTCCATTACCAGGCTAGGGGACATCCAATGTCCATTACCAGGCTAGGGGACATCCAATGTCCATTACCAGGCTAGGGGACATCCAATGTCCATTACCAGGCTAGGGGACATCCAATGTCCATTACCAGGCTAGGGGACATCCAATGTCCATTACCAGGCTAGGGGACATCCAATGTCCATTACCAGGCTAGGGGACATCCAATGTCCATTACCAGGCTAGGGGACATCCAATGTCCATTGCCAGGCTAGGGGACATCCAATGTCCATTACCAGGCTAGGGGACATCCAATGTCCATTACATGGCGAGGGGACATCCAATGTCCATTACCAGGCTAGGGGACATCCAATGTCCATTACCAGGCGAGGGGACATCCAATGTCCATTACATGACGAGGGGACATCCAATGTCCATTACCAGGCTAGGGGACATCCAATGTCCATTACATGGCGAGGGGACATCCAATGTCCATTACCAGGCTAGGGGACATCCAATGTCCATTACATGGCGAGGGAACATCCAATGTCCATTACCAGGCTAGGGAACATCCAATGTCCATTACAAGGCGAGGGAACATCCAATGTCCATTACCAGGCTAGGGGACATCCAATGTCCATTACATGGCGAGGGAACATCCAATGTCCATTACCAGGCTAGGGAACATCCAATGTACATTACCAGGCTAGGGGACATCCAATGTCCATTACCAGGCTAGGGGACATCCAATGTCCATTACCAGGCTAGGGGACATCCAATGTCCATTACCAGGCTAGGGGACATCCAATGTCCATTACCAGGCTAGGGGACATCCAATGTCCATTACCAGGCTAGGGGACATCCAATGTCCATTACCAGGCTAGGGAACATCCAATGTCCATTACCAGGCTAGGGAACATCCAATGTCCATTACCAGGCTTGGGAACATCCAATGTCCATTACAAGGCGAGGGAACATCCAATGTCCATTACCAGGCTAGGGGACATCCAATGTCCATTGCCAGGCGAGGGGACATCCAATGTCCATTACCAGACGAGGGGACATCCAATGTCCATTACCAGGCTAGGGGACATCCAATGTCCATTACCAGGCTAGGGGACATCCAATGTCCATTACATGGCTAGGGGACATCCAATGTCCATTACCAGGCTAGGGGACATCTAATGTCCATTACCAGGCTAGGGGACATCCAATGTCCATTACCAGGCTAGGGGACATCCAATGTCGATTGCCAGGCTAGGGGACATCCAATGTCCATTACCAGGCTAGGGGACATCCAATGTCCATTACATGGCGAGGGGACATCCAATGTCCATTACCAGGCTAGGGGACATCCAATGTCCATTACCAGGCGAGGGGACATCCAATGTCCATTACATGACGAGGGGACATCCAATGTCCATTACCAGGCTAGGGGACATCCAATGTCCATTACATGGCGAGGGGACATCCAATGTCCATTACCAGGCTAGGGGACATCCAATGTCCATTACATGGCGAGGGAACATCCAATGTCCATTACCAGGCTAGGGAACATCCAATGTCCATTACAAGGCGAGGGAACATCCAATGTCCATTACCAGGCTAGGGGACATCCAATGTCCATTACATGGCGAGGGGACATCCAATGTCCATTACCAGGCTAGGGAACATCCAATGTACATTACCAGGCTAGGGGACATCCAATGTCCATTACCAGGCTAGGGGACATCCAATGTCCATTACCAGGCTAGGGGACATCCAATGTCCATTACCAGGCTAGGGGACATCCAATGTCCATTACCAGGCTAGGGGACATCCAATGTCCATTACCAGGCTAGGGGACATCCAATGTCCATTACCAGGCTAGGGAACATCCAATGTCCATTACCAGGCTAGGGAACATCCAATGTCCATTACCAGGCTTGGGAACATCCAATGTCCATTACAAGGCGAGGGAACATCCAATGTCCATTACCAGGCTAGGGGACATCCAATGTCCATTGCCAGGCGAGGGGACATCCAATGTCCATTACCAGACGAGGGGACATCCAATGTCCATTACCAGGCTAGGGGACATCCAATGTCCATTACCAGGCTAGGGGACATCCAATGTCCATTACATGGCTAGGGGACATCCAATGTCCATTACCAGGCTAGGGAACATCCAATGTCCATTACCAGGCTAGGGGACATCCAATGTCCATTACCAGGCTAGGGGACATCCAATGTCCATTACATGGCTAGGGGACATCCAATGTCCATTACCAGGCTAGGGGACATCCAATGTCCATTACCAGGCTAGGGGACATCCAATGTCCATTACATGGCTAGGGGACATCCAATGTCCATTACCAGGCTAGGGAACATCCAATGTCCATTACAAGGCGAGGGAACATCCAATGTCCATTACAAGGCTAGGGGACATCCAATGTCCATTACCAGGCTAGGGAACATCCAATATCCATTACATGGCTAGGGGACATCCAATGTCCATTACCAGGCTAGGGGACATCTAATGTCCATTACAAGGTGAGGGAACATCCAATGTCCATTACAAGGCTAGGGAACATCCAATGTCCATTACAAGGCTAGGGAACATCCAATGTCCATTACAAGGCTAGGGAACATCCAATGTCCATTACCAGGCTAGGGGACATCCAATGTCCATTACAAGGCAAGGGAACATCCAATGTCCATTTCCAGGCTAGGGGACATCCAATGTCCATTACCAGGCTAGGGGACATCCAATGTCCATTACCAGGCTAGGGGACATCCAATGTCCATTACAAGGCTAGGGGACATCCAATGTCCATTACAAGGCTAGGGGACATCCAATGACTCTATGAATAAGAGTTATACCTACACTGAATGACAGTCTGCCCACGAAAGCAGCCTAAAAAACATTTTTCTTTTGTAGACTAAGCTAGGCTATCTGAAATCAACATTTGCTGTTTTAATGAATTGAATATTTGTCCATGACATAACCAGAGAGTGTGTGGAAAACAAAACATTCCTCTCATAGTCCAACTCTAATGATTTGCAGCCGCCCTACAGGCGGTGGCCCATCACACGCAAGCTCTCTCCAGCTTCCCGGTTGTGTGCGGTTGGGGTCTAAATTCACGGGAACGCCTTGTCGTAGTGATATTGCGCAATGTGCTCTCACGCTTTAGCAGTCACTTCCAAAACAGACTCAAAACAAATAAATTCTCATGGGCAATTGTATGGTTTTAATAATAAACTGAGCGCTAAACAAAAAAAGCATATTTTGTCGCCCTGTAAAATGATTTATCTGCTTCCAGTTACTGTATGGAACCCTACTAGGAACATTTTCAGTTTACAAATGAAAATCAAAAGTTGCAAATATACTAAAACAAAAATATAAACAACATGTAAAGTGTTGGTCCCATGTTTCATGAGCTGAAATAAAAAGATCCCGGAAATTACTCTAAAATGTTGTGCACAAATGTATTTACATCCCTGTTAGTGAGCATTTCTCCTTTGCCAAGATAATCCTTCCATCTGACAGGTGTGGCATAATCAAGAAGCTGATTAAACAGCATGATCATTACACAGGTGCACCTTGTGCTGGGGACAATAAAAGGCCACTATGGAATGTGGAGTTTTGTCATGAAACACAATGCCACAGATGTCTCAAGTTTTGAGGGAGCGTGCAATTGACATGCTGACTGCAGGAATGTCCACCAGAGCTGTTGCCACAGAATGTAATGTTCATTTCTCTACCGCCTACAATGTCGTTTTAGAGAATTTGGCAGTACGTCCAACTGGCCTCACAACAGCAGACCACGTGTAACCACGCCAGCCCAGGACCTCCACATCAGGCTTCTTCACCTGCGGGATCATCTGAGACCAGCCACCTGGACAGCTGATGAAATTGAGGAGTATGTTTTGTCTGTAATAAAGCCCTTTTGTGTGAAAAAAAAAAATTCTGATTGGCTGGGCCCGGCTCCCACAAGTGGAGGCTGGGCCTGGCTCCCTCCCAGGCCCACCCATGTCTGCGCCCCTGTCCAGTCATGTAAAATCCATAGATTAGGGTCTAATGCATTTATTTAAATTTGACTGTAACTCATTGTTAGGTTAGATTACTTGTTGGTTATTACTGCATTGTCAGAACTAGAAGCACAAGCATTTCGCTACACTCGCATTAACATCTGCTAACCATGTGTATGTGACAAATAAAATTTGATTTGATTTGATTTGAAATTGTTGCATGTTGCGTTCATATTTTTGTCCAGTGTATAAATGCCATGCAGAGAGTAGATGGGGTCTATTATTCTACATGTCAGAAAGGCTCTACACACCCTGTTCTTTCTGAACGTTCCAAAACGTTGTGTCCCACTGAACGCACCCTCAGTTGAATTATCTTTGACCCTTCATGCCAGACTTTTTCTTTGTTTGTTGCTGTAGCCTTTCATGCTTCCAC
Source organism: Salvelinus alpinus (assembly GCF_045679555.1). NCBI lineage: Eukaryota > Metazoa > Chordata > Actinopteri > Salmoniformes > Salmonidae > Salvelinus > Salvelinus alpinus. Next base: position 46,879,072 of record NC_092107.1, on the reverse strand, counting down.
TAGGTGGCGCCATTTGTCTTGTTGTCTATTGTTAAACATCACCTCTACCTCTCTATTGAGTGATAGCTGGACCCACAGGAACATTTTGAAAAACAAACATATTAAAAATAAAACAAAAGACATTACCAGCCAAAATAATTGACATGAATTATATCAAATCAAATGTATTTATAAAGCCCTTCTTACATCAGCTGATATCTCAAAGTGCTGTACAGAAACCCAGCCTAAAACCACAAACAGCAAGCAATGCAGGTGTAGAAGCACGGTGGCTAGGAAAAACTCCCTAGAAAGGCCAGAACCTAGGAAGAAACCTAGAGAGGAACCAGGCTATGAGGGGTGGCCAGTCCTCTTCTGGCTGTGCCACAACAGCTGTGCCACAAAATGAACTAGTTTCCATTTATTGTGATAAGCACCGGTCCCTCCCTCCTCACCAAGCTACTCAACAACCATCCCCCCCGGGCCAGTCAACCTGCCTTCTTCCAGCAGACACCACCAGGGCCAGTCCACCTGCCTTCTTCCAGCAGACACCACCAGGGCCAGTCCACCTGCCTTCTTCCAGCAGACACTGTCAGGGCCAGTCAACCTGCCTTCTTCCAGCAGACACTGTCAGGGCCAGTCAACCTGCCTTCTTCCAGCAGACACCACCAGGGCCAGTTCACCTGCCTTCTTCCAGCAGACACCACCAGGGCCAGTTCACCTGCCTTCTTCCAGCAGACACTGTCAGGGCCAGTTCACCTGCCTTCTTCCAGCAGACACTGCCAGGGCCAGTCAACCTGCCTTCTTCCAGCAGACACCACCAGGGCCAGTTCACCTGCCTTCTTCCAGCAGACACCACCAGGGCCAGTCCACCTGCCTTCTTCCAGCAGACACTGTCAGGGCCAGTTCACCTGCCTTCTTCCAGCAGACACTGTCAGGGCCAGTCAGCCAGTCCACCTGCCTTCTTCCAGCAGACACCACCAGGGCCAGTCCACCTGCCTTCTTCCAGCAGACACTGCCAGGGCCAGTTCACCTGCCTTCTTCCAGCAGACACTGTCAGGGCCAGTCAACCTGCCTTCTTCCAGCAGACACCCCGAGGGCCAGTCCACCTGCCTTCTTCCAGCAGACACCACCAGGGCCAGTCCACCTGCCTTCTTCCAGCAGACACCCCCAGGACAGGCTGGGGCTTTAGATGTGATGAGGTGCAGGGAGCAGGTATCTGGGAAGAGGAGA
>NC_092107.1:46842863-46875363 GCF_045679555.1 Salvelinus alpinus | reverse complement strand
CCAGATACAGACTGAGACAGGAGAGGAGCCAGATACAGACTGAGACAGGAGAGGAGCCAGATACAGACTGAGAAGGGAGAGGAGCCAGATACAGACTGAGACAGGAGAGGAGCCAGATACAGACTGAGAAGAGAGTGGAGCCTGATACAGACTGAGAAGAGAGAGGAGCCAGATACAGACTGAGACAGGAGAGAGGCCAGATACAGACTGAGACAGGAGAGGAGCCAGATACAGACTGAGACAGGAGAGGATCCAGATACAGACTGAGAAGGGAGAGGAGCCAGATACAGTCTGAGACAGGAGAGGGGCCAGATACAGACTGAGACAGGAGAGGAGCCTGATACAGACTGATACGGGAGAGGAGCCAGATAGAGACTGAGAAGAGAGAGGAGCCAGAAACAGACTGAGACAGGAGAGGAGCCAGATACAGACTAAGACAGGAGAGGAGCCAGATACAGACTGAGACAGGAGAGGGGCCAGATACAGACTGAGATGAGAGAGGAGCCAGCTACAGACTGAGAAGGGAGAGGAGCCAGATACAGACTGAGACAGGAGAGAAGCCAGATACAGATTGAGACAGGAGAGGAGCCAGATACAGACTGAGACAGGAGAGGAGCCAGATACAGACTGAGACAGGAGAGGACCCAGATACAGACTCATACGGGAGAGGAGCCAGATATAGACTGAGACAGGAGAGGGGCCAAATACAGACTGCGAAGGGAGAGGAGAGGAGCCAGATACAGACTGAGACAGGAGAGGAGCCAGATACAGACTGAGAAGGGAGAGGAGCCAGATACAGACTGAAACAGGAGAGGGGCCAGATACAGACTGAGACAGGAGAGGAGCCAGATACAGACTGAGACAGGAGAGGAGCCAGATACAGACTGAGAAGGGAGAGGAGATAGATACAGACTGAGACAGGAGAGGGGCCAGATACAGACTGAGACAGGAGAGGAGCCAGATACAGACTGAGAAGGGAGAGGAGCCAGATACAGACTGAGACAGGAGAGGAGCCAGATACAGACTGAGACAGGAGAGGAGCCAGATACAGACTGAGACAGGAGAGGAGCCAGATACAGACTGAGACAGGAGAGGAGCCAGATACAGACTGATACGGGAGAGGAGCCAGATACAGACTGAGACAGGAGAGGGGCCAGATACAGACTGAGAAGGGAGAGGAGAGGAGCCAGATACAGACTGAGAAGGGAGAGGAGCCAGATACAGACTGAGACAGTAGACGGGCCAGATACAGACTGAGACAGGAGAAGAGCCAGATACAGACTGAGACAGGAGAGGAGAAGAGAGGAGAGGAGCCAGATACAGTCTGAGACAGGAGAGGAGAAGAGAGGAGAGGAGCCAGATACAGACTGAGAAGGGAGAGGAGAGGAGCCAGATACAGACTGAGAAGGGAGAGGAGAGGAGCTAGATACAGACTGAGAAGGGAGAGGAGCCAGATACAGACTGAGACAGGAGAGGAGCCAGATACAGACTGAGACAGGAGAGGAGCCTGATACAGACTGCGACAGGAGAGGAGAGGAGCCAGATACAGACTGAGAAGGGAGAGGAGCCAGATACAGACTTTGAAGGGAGAGGAGACAGATACAGACTGAGACAGGAGAAGAGCCAGATACAGACTGAGAAGGGAGAGGAGTCAGATACAGACTGAGAAGGGAGAGGGGCCAGATACAGACTGAGAAGAGAGAGGAGCCAGATACAGACTGAGAAGGGGGAGGAGCCAGATACAGACTGAGACAGGAGAGGAGCCAGATACAGACTGAGAAGGGAGAGGAGCCAGATACAGACTGAGACAGGAGAGGAGCCAGATACAGACTGAGAAGGGAGAGGAGCCAGATACAGACTGAGACAGGAGAGGAGCCATATACAGACTGAGAAGGGAGAGGAGCCAGATACAGACTGAGACAGGAGAGGAGCCAGATACAGACTGAGACAGGAGAGGAGCCAGATTCAGACTGAGACAGGAGAGGGGACAGATACAGACTGAGACAGGAGAGGAGACAGATACAGACTGAGACAGGAGAGGAGCCAGATACAGACTGAGAAGGGAGAGGAGCCAGATACAGACTGAGACAGGAGAGGAGACAGATACAGACTGAGACAGGAGAGGAGCCAGATACAGACTGATACGGGAGAGGAGCCAGATACAGACTGAGACAGGAGAGGGGCCAGATACAGACTGAGAAGGGAGAGGAGAGGAGCCAGATACAGACTGAGAAGGGAGAGGAGCCAGATACAGACTGAGACAGTAGACGGGCCAGATACAGACTGAGACAGGAGAAGAGCCAGATACAGACTGAGACAGGAGAGGAGAAGAGAGGAGAGGAGCCAGATACAGTCTGAGACAGGAGAGGAGAAGAGAGGAGAGGAGCCAGATACAGACTGAGAAGGGAGAGGAGAGGAGCCAGATACAGACTGAGAAGGGAGAGGAGAGGAGCTAGATACAGACTGAGAAGGGAGAGGAGCCAGATACAGACTGAGACAGGAGAGGAGCCAGATACAGACTGAGACAGGAGAGGAGCCTGATACAGACTGCGACAGGAGAGGAGAGGAGCCAGATACAGACTGAGAAGGGAGAGGAGCCAGATACAGACTTTGAAGGGAGAGGAGACAGATACAGACTGAGACAGGAGAAGAGCCAGATACAGACTGAGAAGGGAGAGGAGTCAGATACAGACTGAGAAGGGAGAGGGGCCAGATACAGACTGAGAAGAGAGAGGAGCCAGATACAGACTGAGAAGGGGGAGGAGCCAGATACAGACTGAGACAGGAGAGGAGCCAGATACAGACTGAGAAGGGAGAGGAGCCAGATACAGACTGAGACAGGAGAGGAGCCAGATACAGACTGAGAAGGGAGAGGAGCCAGATACAGACTGAGACAGGAGAGGAGCCATATACAGACTGAGAAGGGAGAGGAGCCAGATACAGACTGAGACAGGAGAGGAGCCAGATACAGACTGAGACAGGAGAGGAGCCAGATTCAGACTGAGACAGGAGAGGGGACAGATACAGACTGAGACAGGAGAGGAGACAGATACAGACTGAGACAGGACAGGAGCCAGATACAGACTGAGAAGGGAGAGGAGCCAGATACAGACTGAGACAGGAGAGGAGCCAGATACAGACTGAGACAGGAGAGGAGCATGATACAGACTGAGAAGGGAGAGGAGCCAGATACAGACTGGGAAGGGAGAGGAGCCTGATACAGACTGAGAAGGGAGAGGAGCCAGATACAGACTGAGAAGAGAGAGGAGCCAGATACAGACTGAGACAGGAGAGGAGCCAGATACAGACTGAGACAGGAGAGGAGCCTGATACAGACTGATAAGGGAGAGGAGACAGATACAGACTGATAAGGGAGAGGAGCCAGATACAGACTGAGAAGAGAGAGGAGCCAGATACAGACTGAGAAGGGAGAGGAGCCAGATACAGACTGATAAGGGAGAGGAGCCAGATACAGACTGAGAAGAGAGAGGAGCCAGATACAGACTGAGACAGGAGAGGAGCCAGATACAGACTGAGACAGGAGAGGAGCCTGATACAGACTGAGAAGGGAGAGGAGCCAGATACAGACTGGGAAGGGAGAGGAGCCTGATACAGACTGAGAAGGGAGAGGAGACAGATACAGACTGATAAGGGAGAGGAGCCAGATACAGACTGAGAAGAGAGAGGAGCCAGATACAGACTGAGAAGGGAGAGGAGCCAGATACAGACTGATAAGGGAGAGGAGCCAGATACAGACTGAGAAGAGAGAGGAGCCAGATACAGACTGAGACAGGAGAGGAGCCAGATACAGACTGAGACAGGAGAGGAGCCTGATACAGACTGAGAAGGGAGAGGAGCCAGATACAGACTGGGAAGGGAGAGGAGCCTGATACAGACTGAGAAGGGAGAGGAGCCAGATACAGACTGAGAAGGGAGAGGAGCCAGATACAGACTGAGAAGGGAGAGGAGCCAGATACAGACTGATAAGGGAGAGGAGCCAGATACAGACTGAGAAGAGAGAGGAGCCAGATACAGACTGAGAAGAGAGAGGAGCCAGATACAGACTGAGAAGAGAGAGGAGCCAGATACAGACTGATAAGGGAGAGGAGCCTGATACAGACCTATTTGATACTGAGTGAAGTGTTTTACTATTGGTTTATTTATTGTTTCTTATGTCAATCTGTGTTTAACTGTCATCATCATCAATATTAAAAGCAGCACCACCATTATATTCATCATCATCATCATCATCAATGATGCCCATACTGTATTTTGCTAATGTCTTTAGAGGCCATACACTAGGTAGTCCCATCAGTAGTCCCCAGTGTACCCCATGCAGAGGGAAGTCCGTCCTGTCCTGCTCTATGGGCTCTAAGGCCCTATACTGTATATGTCCTCTGCTTTAATACAGGAAACATCTCCGAAAGTGTTTCATGTGACTCCTTTCAGCCAAGCGGATGTGAGCACACTACATGTAGATACGGGAAAATCCCACATTATGCACGCACGTACGAGCACACAGGAGAGGAGCCAGATACAGACTGAGAAGGGAGAGGAGCCAGATACAGACTGAGACAGGAGAGGAGCCAGATACAGACTGAGAAGGGAGAGGAGCCAGATACAGACTGAGACAGGAGAGGAGCCATATACAGACTGAGAAGGGAGAGGAGCCAGATACAGACTGAGACAGGAGAGGAGCCAGATACAGACTGAGACAGGAGAGGAGCCAGATTCAGACTGAGACAGGAGAGGGGACAGATACAGACTGAGACAGGAGAGGAGACAGATACAGACTGAGACAGGAGAGGAGCCAGATACAGACTGAGAAGGGAGAGGAGCCAGATACAGACTGAGACAGGAGAGGAGCCAGATACAGACTGAGACAGGAGAGGAGCCTGATACAGACTGAGAAGGGAGAGGAGCCAGATACAGACTGGGAAGGGAGAGGAGCCTGATACAGACTGAGAAGGGAGAGGAGCCAGATACAGACTGAGAAGAGAGAGGAGCCAGATACAGACTGAGACAGGAGAGGAGCCAGATACAGACTGAGACAGGAGAGGAGCCTGATACAGACTGATAAGGGAGAGGAGACAGATACAGACTGATAAGGGAGAGGAGCCAGATACAGACTGAGAAGAGAGAGGAGCCAGATACAGACTGAGAAGGGAGAGGAGCCAGATACAGACTGATAAGGGAGAGGAGCCAGATACAGACTGAGAAGAGAGAGGAGCCAGATACAGACTGAGACAGGAGATGAGCCAGATACAGACTGAGACAGGAGAGGAGCCTGATACAGACTGAGAAGGGAGAGGAGCCAGATACAGACTGGGAAGGGAGAGGAGCCTGATACAGACTGAGAAGGGAGAGGAGACAGATACAGACTGATAAGGGAGAGGAGCAAGATACAGACTGAGAAGAGAGAGGAGCCAGATGCAGACTGAGAAGGGAGAGGAGCCAGATACAGACTGATAAGGGAGAGGAGCCAGATACAGACTGAGAAGAGAGAGGAGCCAGATACAGACTGAGACAGGAGAGGAGCCAGATACAGACTGAGACAGGAGAGGAGCCTGATACAGACTGAGACAGGAGAAGAGCCAGATACAGACTGAGAAGGGAGAGGAGTCAGATACAGACTGAGAAGGGAGAGGGGCCAGATACAGACTGAGAAGAGAGAGGGGCCAGATACAGACTGAGAAGGGAGAGGAGAGGAGCCAGATACAGACTGAGAAGGGAGAGGAGCCAGATACAGACTGAGACAGTAGACGGGCCAGATACAGACTGAGACAGGAGAAGAGCCAGATACAGACTGAGACAGGAGAGGAGAAGAGAGGAGAGGAGCCAGATACAGTCTGAGACAGGAGAGGAGAAGAGAGGAGAGGAGCCAGATACAGACTGAGAAGGGAGAGGAGAGGAGCCAGATACAGACTGAGAAGGGAGAGGAGAGGAGCTAGATACAGACTGAGAAGGGAGAGGAGCCAGATACAGACTGAGACAGGAGAGGAGCCAGATACAGACTGAGACAGGAGAGGAGCCTGATACAGACTGCGACAGGAGAGGAGAGGAGCCAGATACAGACTGAGAAGGGAGAGGAGCCAGATACAGACTTTGAAGGGAGAGGAGACAGATACAGACTGAGACAGGAGAAGAGCCAGATACAGACTGAGAAGGGAGAGGAGTCAGATACAGACTGAGAAGGGAGAGGGGCCAGATACAGACTGAGAAGAGAGAGGAGCCAGATACAGACTGAGAAGGGGGAGGAGCCAGATACAGACTGAGACAGGAGAGGAGCCAGATACAGACTGAGAAGGGAGAGGAGCCAGATACAGACTGAGACAGGAGAGGAGCCAGATACAGACTGAGAAGGGAGAGGAGCCAGATACAGACTGAGACAGGAGAGGAGCCATATACAGACTGAGAAGGGAGAGGAGCCAGATACAGACTGAGACAGGAGAGGAGCCAGATACAGACTGAGACAGGAGAGGAGCCAGATTCAGACTGAGACAGGAGAGGGGACAGATACAGACTGAGACAGGAGAGGAGACAGATACAGACTGAGACAGGACAGGAGCCAGATACAGACTGAGAAGGGAGAGGAGCCAGATACAGACTGAGACAGGAGAGGAGCCAGATACAGACTGAGACAGGAGAGGAGCATGATACAGACTGAGAAGGGAGAGGAGCCAGATACAGACTGGGAAGGGAGAGGAGCCTGATACAGACTGAGAAGGGAGAGGAGCCAGATACAGACTGAGAAGAGAGAGGAGCCAGATACAGACTGAGACAGGAGAGGAGCCAGATACAGACTGAGACAGGAGAGGAGCCTGATACAGACTGATAAGGGAGAGGAGACAGATACAGACTGATAAGGGAGAGGAGCCAGATACAGACTGAGAAGAGAGAGGAGCCAGATACAGACTGAGAAGGGAGAGGAGCCAGATACAGACTGATAAGGGAGAGGAGCCAGATACAGACTGAGAAGAGAGAGGAGCCAGATACAGACTGAGACAGGAGAGGAGCCAGATACAGACTGAGACAGGAGAGGAGCCTGATACAGACTGAGAAGGGAGAGGAGCCAGATACAGACTGGGAAGGGAGAGGAGCCTGATACAGACTGAGAAGGGAGAGGAGACAGATACAGACTGATAAGGGAGAGGAGCCAGATACAGACTGATAAGGGAGAGGAGCCTGATACAGACTGAGAAGGGAGAGGAGCCTGATACAGACCTATTTGATACTGAGTGAAGTGTTTTACTATTGGTTTATTTATTGTTTCTTATGTCAATCTGTGTTTAACTGTCATCATCATCAATATTAAAAGCAGCACCACCATTATATTCATCATCATCATCATCATCAATGATGCCCATACTGTATTTTGCTAATGTCTTTAGAGGCCATACACTAGGTAGTCCCATCAGTAGTCCCCAGTGTACCCCATGCAGAGGGAAGTCCGTCCTGTCCTGCTCTATGGGCTCTAAGGCCCTATACTGTATATGTCCTCTGCTTTAATACAGGAAACATCTCCAGAAGTGTTTCATGTGACTCCTTTCAGCCAAGCGGATGTGAGCACACTACACGTAGATACGGGAAAATACCACATTATGCACGCACGTACGAGCACACACATACAACATTGTTTTTCAGCTCTATTTTTACTCAGTAACAGACCCAAATAACCCTGCTACCTCTATTCTCTATCCTCACAGATTAAGGTAAATAGACTCTATTCTCTATCCTCACAGATTAAGGTAAATAGACTATATTCTCTATCCTCACAGATTAAGGTAAATAGACTATATTCTCTCTCCTCACAGATGAGGGTAAATAGACTCTATTCTCTATCCTCACAGATTAAGGTAAATAGACTCTATTCTCTATCCTCACAGATGAGGGTAAATAGACTCTATTCTCTATCCTCACAGATGAAGGTAAATAGACTCTATTCTCTATCCTCACAGATTAAGGTAAATAGACTCTATTCTCTATCCTCACAGATGAGGGTAAATAGACTCTATTCTCTATCCTCACAGATGAAGGTAAATAGACTCTATTCTCTATCCTCACAGATTAAGGTAAATAGACTCTATTCTCTATCCTCACAGATTAAGGTAAATAGACTCTATTCTCTATCCTCACAGATGAGGGTAAATAGACTATATTCTCTATCCTCACAGATGAAGGTAAATAGACTCTATGCTCTATCCTCACAGATGAGGGTAAATAGACTCTATTCTCTATCCTCACAGATAAAGGTAAATAGACTCTATGCTCTATCCTCACAGATGAGGGTAAATAGACTCTATTCTCTATCCTCACAGATGAAGGTAAATAGACTCTATTCTCTATCCTCACAGATTAAGGTAAATAGACTCTATTCTCTATCCTCACAGATGAGGGTAAATAGACTCTATTCTCTATCCTCACAGATGAAGGTAAATAGACTCTATGCTCTATCCTCACAGATGAGGGTAAATAGACTATGTTCTCTATCCTCACAGATGAAGGTAAATAGACTCTATGCTCTATCCTCACAGATGAAGGTAAATAGACTCTATTCTCTATCCTCACAGATGAAGGTAAATAGACTCTATTCTCTCTCCTCACAGATGAAGGTAAATAGACTCTATTCTCTCTCCTCACAGATGAAGGTAAATAGACTCTATTCTCTCTCCTCACAGATGAAGGTAAATAGACTCTATTCTCTATCCTCACAGATGAGGGTAAATAGACTCTATTCTCTATCCTCACAGATGAAGGTAAATAGACTCTATTCTCTATCCTCACAGATGAAGGTAAATAGACTCTATTCTCTCTCCTCACAGATGAAGGTAAATAGACTCTATTCTCTCTCCTCACAGATGAAGGTAAATAGACTCTATTCTCTCTCCTCACAGATGAAGGTAAATAGACTCTATTCTCTCTCCTCACAGATGAAGGTAAATAGACTCTATTCTCTATCCTCACAGATGAGGGTAAATAGACTCTATTCTCTATCCTCACAGATTAAGGTAAATAGACTCTATTCTCTATCCTCACAGATGAGGGTAAATAGACTCTATTCTCTATCCTCACAGATGAAGGTAAATAGACTCTATTCTCTATCCTCACAGATGAAGGTAAATAGACTCTATTCTCTCTCCTCACAGATGAAGGTAAATAGACTATATTCTCTATCCTCACAGATGAGGGTAAATAGACTCTATTCTCTATCCTCACAGATGAGGGTAAATAGACTCTATTCTCTATCCTCACAGATGAAGGTAAATAGACTCTATTCTCTATCCTCACAGATGAAGGTAAATAGACTCTATTCTCTATCCTCACAGATGAGGGTAAATAGACTCTATTCTCTATCCTCACAGATGAGGGTAAATAGACTCTATTCTCTATCCTCACAGATTAAGGTAAATAGACTCTATTCTCTATCCTCACAGATGAGGGTAAATAGACTCTATTCTCTATCCTCACAGATGAGGGTAAATAGACTCTATTCTCTATCCTCACAGATGAGGGTAAATAGACTCTATTCTCTATCCTCACAGATTAAGGTAAATAGACTCTATTCTCTATCCTCACAGATGAGGGTAAATAGACTCTATTCTCTATCCTCACAGATGAAGGTAAATAGACTCTATTCTCTATCCTCACAGATGAAGGTAAATAGACTCTATTCTCTCTCCTCACAGATGAAGGTAAATAGACTATATTCTCTCCTCACAGATGAAGGTAAATAGACTCTATTCTCTATCCTCACAGATGAGGGTAAATAGACTCTATTCTCTATCCTCACAGATGAGGGTAAATAGACTCTATTCTCTATCCTCACAGATGAAGGTAAATAGACTCTATTCTCTATCCTCACAGATGAGGGTAAATAGACTCTATGCTCTATCCTCACAGATGAGGGTAAATAGACTCTATTCTCTATCCTCACAGATAAAGGTAAATAGACTCTATGCTCTATCCTCACAGATGAGGGTAAATAGACTCTATTCTCTATCCTCACAGATGAAGGTAAATAGACTCTATTCTCTATCCTCACAGATTAAGGTAAATAGACTCTATTCTCTATCCTCACAGATGAGGGTAAATAGACTCTATTCTCTATCCTCACAGATGAAGGTAAATAGACTCTATGCTCTATCCTCACAGATGAGGGTAAATAGACTATGTTCTCTATCCTCACAGATGAAGGTAAATAGACTCTATGCTCTATCCTCACAGATGAAGGTAAATAGACTCTATTCTCTATCCTCACAGATGAAGGTAAATAGACTCTATTCTCTATCCTCACAGATTAAGGTAAATAGACTCTATTCTCTATCCTCACAGATGAGGGTAAATAGACTCTATTCTCTATCCTCACAGATGAAGGTAAATAGACTCTATGCTCTATCCTCACAGATGAAGGTAAATAGACTCTATTCTCTATCCTCACAGATGAAGGTAAATAGACTCTATTCTCTATCCTCACAGATGAGGGTAAATAGACTCTATTCTCTATCCTCACAGATGAAGGTAAATAGACTCTATGCTCTATCCTCACAGATGAAGGTAAATAGACTCTATTCTCTATCCTCACAGATGAAGGTAAATAGACTCTATTCTCTATCCTCACAGATGAGGGTAAATAGACTCTATTCTCTATCCTCACAGATGAGGGTAAATAGACTCTATTCTCTATCCTCACAGATGAAGGTAAATAGACTCTATGCTCTATCCTCACAGATGAGGGTAAATAGACTCTATTCTCTATCCTCACAGATTAAGGTAAATAGACTCTATTCTCTATCCTCACAGATGAGGGTAAATAGACTCTATGCTCTATCCTCACAGATGAGGGTAAATAGACTCTATTCTCTATCCTCACAGATTAAGGTAAATAGACTCTATGCTCTATCCTCACAGATGAGGGTAAATAGACTCTATTCTCTATCCTCACAGATTAAGGTAAATAGACTCTATGCTCTATCCTCACAGATTAAGGTAAATAGACTCTATGCTCTATCCTCACAGATGAGGGTAAATAGACTCTATTCTCTATCCTCACAGATTAAGGTAAATAGACTCTATTCTCTATCCTCACAGATGAGGGTAAATAGACTATATTCTCTCTCCTCACAGATGAAGGTAAATAGACTCTATTCTCTATCCTCACAGATGAGGGTAAATAGACTCTATTCTCTATCCTCACAGATGAAGGTAAATAGACTCTATGCTCTATCCTCACAGATGAAGGTAAATAGACTTTCATTGCTTCCTTCTTTTCTTGTCGTCCCCTTCGACATTTGGTGGGCTGATCTGGCAGAGGCTGCTATTTGAAAGGTGGATGAAACGAAGTGTCCCCCAGGAACATTGACTGTTTGACTGTCAGCTAAGGGCAGGGAGGAGTGTCACGGCCGGCCCTGGAAGAAGACCAAGGTGCAGCGTGGTGAGCGTACATAATCCTTTTATTTAGAAAAATGACGCCAACAAAACAACAAACGAAGAAAACTACCGTGAAGCTTACGAGGGCTAAGTGCCACTAACAAAAGTCAACTACCCACAAAGACAGGTGGAAAAAAGGGCTACCTAAGTATGGTTCCCAATCAGAGACAACGATAGACAGCTGTCCCTGATTGAGAACCCTACCCAGCCAAAACATAGAAACACAAAATCATAGAAAACAAAACATAGAATGCCCACCCCAAATCACACCCTGACCAAACCAAATAGAGACATAAAAAAGGCTCTCTAAGGTCAGGGCGTGACATATAAGGTGTTTTCTGGAACACTGACTGTTTGACTGTCAGCTAAGGGCAGAGGAAGGAGCTTAATGAAGTCACTTTGCTGAACTGAAAGTGGAAAGCTAAGCATCATTAAGAGGATCAACAGGATATTGGACTCTGAAAGAATATTTCCTCATAGCTCAACCACGTATACAGTCACTAAGGACCCTTTATCTGATTGGACGAAGATAGACGACATGACTCTATTAAATTAGTCAAAACAGGAACATTTTACATCTGGCTAGAAATTAATAAGGAAATGATCTCATCAGAGAAAAATGTGCTCATGTGCGCTACCTACTGTATATCCCCCCCACTAGAATCTCCATACTTTAATGAAGACAGCTTCTCCATCCTAGAGGGGGAGATCAACCATTTCCAGGCCCAGGGACATGTACTAGTCTGTGGCGATCTAAATGCCAGAACTGGACAAGAACCTGACACCCTCAGCACACAGGGGGACAAACACCTACCTGGAGGTGACAGCATTACCTCACGCATATGCCCCTCTAGACACAACTACGACAATATAACCAACAAAACCGGGTCACAACTCCTGCAGCTCTGTCGGACACTGGGTATGTACATAGTCAATGGTAGGCTTCGAGGGGACTCCTATGGTAGATACACATATAGCTCATCTCTTGGCAGTAGCACTGTAGACTACTTTATCACTGACCTCAACCCAGAGTCTCTGAGAGCGTTCACAGTCAGTCCACTGACACCCATATCAGACCACAGCAGAATCACAGTCTACTTGAACAGAGCTTTGCTCAATCATGAGGTATCAAAGCCAAAGGAACTGAGTAATATTAAGAAATGCTATAGATGGAAGGAAAGCAGTGTGGAAACCTAACAAAAAACAGTTAGGTAACAACAAATTCAATCCCTTCTAGACAATTTCCTGGACAAAATGTTTCACTGTAATAGTGAAGGTGTAAATTTGGCAGTGGAAAACCTAAACAGTATATTTGACCTCACAGCTTCCCTATCAATTCAAAATTCCCATACAATTACATATGTAAATAACTGTAAAGAAAATATATTTTAGATTCAGCTCAATGTATTAACTGTAAACATTAACTCTATAACACATTAAAGTTACAACATCCTCCCCCTGATGAACAACTGTGTTCATCTAAATCTCTAGGCAGTATATCAACTGAATAGGTCTCCTCAACAAAGTCCCTGAAGCAGTACGAACTGAACATGACCTAACTAGGCCATCTCGACCTGGAAACAGTTCCTCAATCTTTCCTAGTTTCCAGGTTTGTCTGTTATCTTCTCCAATGAGTATAACATCACCCACTTTCAGTGGGGTGGGCTGTGGTGTGTCACAGAGGTGTGCTGACTTTAGATCCAGCAAGTAGTCTCTTCGCCAGCTGTTCCAGAAGCTGGTCACAAGTCTCTGCCTGTACTTCCATCTGCGTGTCATGTCCTCCTTGTTTAGCGTTGGGTGCTGAGTGTCAGCTGGAAATGGCTTGGGCGGCAAAGAGGTTAGTCGTTTACCCACCAGGAAGTGTGCTGGGGTCAGGGGTTGTGGTTCATCCACTCCATTGTGCACGAAGGTCAGAGGCCTAGAATTTAGAATAGCTTCAACCTCTGTCAGGACTGTGCACATCTCTTCAAAGTTGAGTGACGCTCTCCCAAGAACCTTTCGCAGGCATGTTTTCACTGACCTGACGAGTCTTTGCCAGAATCCGCCCCACCAGGCTGCTCGCTCGGCGATGGACCTCCAGGTGATGCCCCTTTCTGAGAAGAACCATAAGAGTTGGGGCTCTTCGATTGCCTTCCACAGCTCTTTCAAGTCCTGATCAGCTCTCTTGAACGTTTTTTCATTGGCTGAGTAGATTGCCTTGCATAATCCTCTCCTTGAAATGAATCTTTTTAGAGCTAACGGGAATGTCTCTGTTGACTGATCTGAGACCAGTTCCAAGTGAACAGTGCAATGTATGACTTCTTCACAGAACCATTTTCTTTCACGTAGAGCGGTCCTGCAAAATCTACACCTGTGACTTTGAATGGTGGGGATTCAGTTATTCTGTCTTTTGGTAAAGGTGCAGTGACCTGCTGTCCAGCCCTTGCCTTGAATCTCTTGCACACTAAACATCTTGTCACTGTGCTCTTGACTAGCTGCCTAGCACGCAAGATCCAGTATCGCTCTCTGATTTGTACTAGAGTGTCTCTTGCTCCAGAATGCATCACCTTCTCATGGTGGTACTGTATCAGCATTTCTGAGTATCTGTACTTGTTGGGCAGAACCCATTTGTGCTGCTCTCTGAATGTGAAGTTGGACTGTTGCAGTCTTCCTCCTACACTGAGTAGTTTGTGTTAGTCCAAGAACGGTTTCAGTTCTCTGATTTTACAGTCATTGTTTAGGCTTTTTCCTGCCTTCAGTAGTTTGATCTCCTGTCTGAAACTCTGTTGTTGTGTTTCCTTGATCCAGTACTTTTCTGCATCGAACAGTTCGTCAGCAGTCAGTTCACCTTGCATCTTTATGTTTGTACGAGCATTGGCTATGAATCTCTTTATCCAGGCGGTGACTCTGAACACTCTTTTCAGTTTGCTGTACCTTTCAAGCTCCAACACAGGTTCAGTGATGTCTGTGCTGTTTGCTGCGAGTTGTACAGCAACCTGGCAACTGGACTTGAGATCTGTATTTACCTCTTCTGGAACCTGGTTATCATTAGTCTCCTCAGACTGATTGGGTGATGTCAGAATTATGAGTCCATTTCACCATAGCTGGCTCTGTGTCAAGTTTCGAACAGTTGTTCGAACAGTTGTTCTCTTGTAGGGAGTTGTTCTCAAGAGAACAGTTGTTCTCTTGTAGGGAGTTCGGCTGGATTAGTTTTCCATTCAATATGTGATCATGACTCTGGATTGGTCAAGGACTGGATCTCTGTCACTCTGTTTGCGATAAACTGTTTTCATTTCTGAGCTGAGCTGCAAATCCAATGCAGCACGATCATCGAGTCTGTCCACATTTTGATCTGGTTTTCGTCCATTTTCAGTGTGGTCATCAAGTTGTTTGCTAGTCTCGCTCCAATCACAGCTCCCATGAGCTCCAGGCGTGACAGTGTCATTTTCTTGAGTGGGGCGACCCTGGACTTGGATGCGACTAGACTTGTCGTTGTTTCCCTGTCTTGTGAGTCACCTTGCAAGAAAGCTACTGCACTGTAAGCCCCTTCACATGCATCACAGAACACATGTAGTTTCAGGGTGTGGCTGTTCTGTGGCTGCATGTCTGTTCTGTACCACCTTGGTATGGTGAGCTGGTGTAACTGGGGTAGTTCTGAACACCACTGTTGCCATTCTCGTGTCAGATCAGGTGGTAATTCTTCGTCCCAGCTGAGTCCCCTCTTCCACATTTCCTGGAACATGCACTTGATCCTGATGGTGAAGGGGGTCAGGAAACCAAGAGGGTCGAAGATACGTGCAGACGACTGCAGAACACTTCTCTTTGTGCATTCGCTTTGCAGTTGTTGTCACAACGTAAGCCTCTTCAACATTGCATAAACTTGCAATGAAGTAATCTACATAGAGTGACTCTCTCAGTATCTCTACAACTTCTGGTTGTTCTGTTTCATATTGTTTCAGGTGCTTCCTGATTGTAGCTGCCAGCAAGAATGGACTTGAGGAAGCTCCAAATACCACTCTTTTCATCCTCAGCACGCGCAGCTCCTCTTAATTTTACAGAAAATACTTTAAAAAATATATCTTTAGATACAGCTCAATGCATTAACTGTAAACATTAACTCTGTAACCCATTAAAGTTACAACACCCTGAGAGAGAAGCCCCAGAAGGTGAGGGTGTTTATGGGTTATGAAGAGAGGGGAGGTCTCCTTTTACCTTGTGGACGCCAGGTCCCATGTCTACTCTGTCACTGGCTACACATTTACTGAGAGACTCTACGCACTCCTCTGTACAGATGGTAACGCTGATGGAAAAACTCAGCCCCAACGGTCACCTGTCCTATAAATCTCTCAGAATGAGTTTACTCCACTTAGTTTGACACATGATAGAGTTGCAAATGTTTTAATTCACTGTATTTTTCATGTATATATATTGTGGCAGACCAGGGGGTTTGGTCAAGACGTTTACACAGATCAGACACGGACAGAGTAGGATTAGCTCTGTTTCAAGGGTGTTTATTTAAATAATAAATCAAAAAGAAAAGGATAGGTCTCCCCCATGAGACCCTCTCCAGGATACCGTCTTCAGGTCTGGCTGTATCCTGTCAGGCACAAAAACTCAACCCCCTCCTCATACCTCTGCAACCGTCCCCAACTATACGGGAGTCCTTTCTTCCCCCCACTCTTCCCTGTGTGCTGCCCTCCTGGCAGCTTTATGGGACTTGCACAGCTGGTGAGCAATCAGCCCCCTACTCACCAACTCCCAATCAGCCCCAATTAGTCCTGGCCGGAGAGCCCGTGGAGACCTGGCACGTCCAGCAGATGGAGCCATCGCCTCGTGATGTACACTCCGTCTGTCACGAGGACTTGACGAGTCTCCTCCTGGTGGCTGACCTGCTGCACGCCACAATATATTTACAGTATATCAGAGATCAGAAATATATATATACAGTATATACATGATAGTTGCACATTCTTTAATTCACTGCACTATTCAAGTATATATATACAGTATATCAGAGATCAGATATATATATATATATATATATATATATATATATATATACAGTATATACAGTATATCAGAGATCAGATATATATATACAGTATATCAGAGATCAGATATATATACAGTATATCAGAGATCAGATATATATATATACAGTATATCAGAGATCAGATATATATATAAACAGTATATCAGAGATCATATATATATATATATATATATATATATACAGTATAGCAGAGATCAGAAATATATATACAGTATATCAGAGATCAGATATATATATATATATATATATATATACAGAATATGCAGTATATCAGAGATCAGATATATATACAGTATATCAGAGATCAGATATATATACAGTATATCAGAGATCAGATATATATATATACAGTATATCAGAGATCAGATATATATATAAACAGTATATCAGAGATCATATATATATATATATATATATATATACAGTATATCAGAGATCAGAAATATATATATACAGTATAGCAGAGATCAGAAATATATATACAGTATATCAGAGATCAGATATATATATATATATATATATATATATATATATATATATATACAGTATATCAGAGATCAGATATAGATATAAACAGTATATCAGAGATCAGATATATATATACAGTATATCAGAGATCAGATATATATATAAACAGTATATCAGAGATTAGATATATATATAAACAGTATATCAGAGATCAGATATATATATAAACAGTATATCAGGGATCATATATATATATACAGTATATCAGAGATCAGATATATATATTGATATATATATATATATATATATATATATATATATATATATATATATATATATATATATATATATATATATACAGTATATCAGAGTTATAAACTCAGCAAAAAAAGAAACGTCCTCTCACTGTCAACTGCATTTATTTTCAGCAAACTTAACATGTGTAAATATTTGTATGAACATAACAAGATTCAACAGCTGAGACATAAACTGAACAAGTTAAACATACATGTGACTAACAGAAATTGAATAATGTGTCCCTGAACAAAGGGGTGGTCAAAATCAAAAGTAACAGTCAGTATCTGGTGTGGCCACCAGCTGCATTAAGTACAGCAGTGCATCTCCTCCTCATGGACTGCACCAGATTTGCCAGTTCTTGCTGTGAGATGTTACCCCACTCTTCCACCAAGGCACCTGCAAGTTTCCGGACATTTCTGGGGGGAATGGCCCTAGCCCTCACCCTCCGATCCAACAGGTCCCAGACGTGCTCAATGGGATTGAGTTCCGGGCTCTTTAATGGCCATGGCAGAACACTGACATTCCTGTCTTGCAGGAAACCACGCACAGAACGAGCAGTATGGCTGGTGGCATTGTCATGCTGAATGAGCCTGTCAGTATGAGCCTGCAGGAAGGGTACCACATGAGGGAGGAGGATGTCTTCCCTGTAAAGCACAGTGTTGAGATTGCCTGCAATGACAACAAGCTCAGTCTGATGATGCTGTGACACACCGTCCCAGACCATGACGGACCCTCCACCTCCAAATCGATCCCTTTCCACAGTACAGGCCTCGGTGTAACGCTCATTCCTTCGACGATAAACCCGAATCCGACCATCACCCCTAGAGAGACAAAACCGCAACTTTTTGCCAGTCCTGTCTGGTCCAGTGACGATGGGTTTGTGCCCATAGGTGACGTTGTTGCCGGTAATGTCTGGTGAGGACCTGCCTTACAACAGGCCTGCAAGCCCTCAGTCCAGCCTCTCTCAGCCTATTGCGGACAGTCTGAGCACTGATGGAGGGATTGTGCGTTCCTGGTGTAACTCGCACAGTTGTTGTTGCCATCCTGTACCTGTCCCGCAGGTGTGATGTTCGGATGTACCAATCCTGTGCAGGTGTTGTTACACGTGGTCTGCCACTGCGAGGATGATCAGCTGTCCGTCCTGTCTCCCTGTATTGCTGTCTTAGGCGTCTCACAGTACGGACATTGCAATTTATTGCCCTGGCCACATCTGCAGTCCTCATGCCTCCTTGCAGCATGCCTAAGGCATGTTCACGCAGATGAGCAGGGACCCTGGGCATCTTTCTTTTGGTGCTTTTCAGAGTCAGTAGAAAGGCCTCTTTAGTGTCCTAAGTTTTCATAACTGTGACCTTAATTGCCTACCGTCTGTGAGCTGTTAGTGTCTTAACGACCATTCCACAGGTGCATGTTCATTAATTGTTTATGGTTCATATAGAGATATATATGTACAGTATATATAGAGATATAAATGTGCAGTATATATAGAGATACATATGAACAGTATATCAGATATATATGTGTACAGTATATACAGTATATATAGAGAGATATATATGTACAGTATATATAGAGATATATATACAGTATATATATATAGGGATATGTATGTACAGTATATATAGAGATATATATGTGCAGTATATATATAGGGATATATATGTACAGTATATATAGAAATATATATATACAGTATATCAGATATATACATATGTACAGTATATACAGTATATATAGAGAGATATATATGTACAGTATATATAGAGAGATATATATACAGTATATATAGGGATATGTATGTACAGTATATATAGAAATATATATGTACAGTATATATATAGGGATATATATGTACAGTATATATATAAATATATATATACAGTATATCAGAGATATATATGTACAGTATATATAGAGATATGTACAGTATATACAGAGATATATATGTACAGTATATATAGAGATATATATGTACAGTATATATAGAGATATATATGTACAGTATATCAGATATATATATATATATATATATATATATATGTACAGTATATACAGTATATATATGTACAGTATATCAGATATATATATGTACAGTATATACAGTAAATATAGAGATATATATATGTACAGTATATCAGAGATATATATGTACAGTATATCAGATATATATATATATACAGTATATCAGAGATATATATGTACAGTATATCAGATATATATATGTACAGTATATACAGTATATCAGATATCTCTTTCTCTCATTTCTGGTCTCACTCCAACTTTTATGTCTATTTCCTTATTCTTTCTCCTTATATGTATCTTTTCCTCCCTCCCTCTTTCTGCAGTGAGTGACTCACCTGTGTATGATTCACCTAATCAGCGATTCAACTCTCTTGGAGGGGGAGTGTATGATTCACCTAATCAGCGATTCAACTCTCTTGGAGGGGGAGTGTATGATTCACCTAATCAGCGATTCAACTTTCTTGGAGGGGGAGTGTATGATTCACCTACTCAGTCATTCAACTCTCTTGGAGGGGGAGTGTATGATTCACCTACTCAGTCATTCAACTCTCTTGGAGGGGGAGTGTATGATTCACCTACTCAGTCATTCAACTCTCTTGGAGGGGGAGTGTATGATTCACCTACTCAGTGATTCAAGTCTCTTGGAGGGGGAGTGTATGATTCACCTAATCAGCGATTCAACTCTCTTGGAGGGGGAGTGTATGATTCACCTACTCAGTGATTCAACTCTCTTGGAGGGGGAGTGTATGATTCACCTACTCAGTGATTCAACTCTCTTGGAGAGGGAGTGTATGATTCACCTACCGAGTGATTCAACACTCTTGGAAGCATTGTGTATGAGTCACTTACCCAGTGATTCAACTCTCTTGGAGGCGTTGTGTTTGATTCACTTACCCAGTGATTCAACACTCTTGGAGGCGTTGTGTTTGATTCACTTACCCAGTGATTCAACTCTCTACCTCCAATGATAAGCTTTCTCCACCCTCTCAATCGCCTCCTTTCCCTCCTACCCCTGTTCATTCCTTCTGTACTCTGACTCACTCCTCATTGTATTCCTCCTGACTCAACATTGCTATTTGCCTCTTGTCTCCTTACCTTCCCTCAGAGAGAGAGAGAGAGAGAGAGAGAGAGAGAGAGAGAGAACTAACACATCATAAACCCTTGTAGTGTCGCCTAAAATGACATACCCAAATCTAACTGCCTGTAGCTCAGGACCTGCTCAGGAAGCAAGGATATGCATATTATTGATGCCATTTCAAAGGAAACACTTTTGAAGTTTGTGGAAATGTGAAATTAATGTAGGAGAATATAACACATTAGATCTGGTCAAAGATAATACAAAGAAAAAAACATGCATTCTATTTATTTTTGTTCCATCATCTTTGTAATGCAAGAGAAAGGCCATTACATGATTTAGGACTCTATGCACAATTTAGATTTTAGCCACTAGATGGCAGCAGCGTATTTGCAAAGTTTTTAGACTGATCCATTGAACCATTGCATTACTGTTCAAAAGGTTGTATCAAGTCGGCCCAAATGTGCCTAATTGGTCAATTGATACATTTTGCAGTACATAACTGTGCCCTCTCCTCAAACAATAGCATGGTATTATTTCACTGTAATAGCTACTGTAAATTGGACAGTGCAGTTAGATTAACAAGAATTTAAGCTTTCTGCCCATATCAGACATGTCTATGTCCTGGGAAATGTTTTTGTTGAGGATATAAAACCCATCATAAACACTCTTCCTTTGTGTAAACAGTTTATTCTATGCCTGTACCCACCTACAGTACAGCCTCATATACACACCTAACTCACTCACAGTATAGTAGAGTCCTACAGTACCCTACTACAGTACAGCCACATCTAACTCACTCACAGTATAGTAGAGTCCTACAGTACCCTACTACAGTACAGCCACATCTAACTCACTCACAGTATAGTAGAGTCCTACAGTACCCACCTACAGTACAGCCTCATATACACATCTAACTCACTCACAGTATAGTAGAGTCCTACAGTACCCTACTACAGTACAGCCACATCTAACTCACTCACAGTATAGTAGAGTCCTACAGTACCCACCTACAGTACAGCCTCATATACACATCTAACTCACTCACAGTATAGTAGAGTCCTACAGTACCCACCTACAGTACAGCCTCATATACACATCTAACTCACTCACAGTATAGTAGAGTCCTACAGTACCCTACTACAGTACAGCCACGTGTACATATGAGCTCATATGAAGCACATGTAGGGGGCGTCTGCTGCTCATATGCAGATTTGGTCATCATGGTTACCGTCCCTGAGCAGTCTGCTGATTGGCTGACCTCAGCGCGGTGACCTGTGTTTGACTCCTCACACATGGTCGCCTATTGGTCGGGCGCTCAGGGAACGATGTCACTTCCCCACATCCCGGTGCAGTGCAGTTTTTTTGACCCAGGTTCTGTATGCATTACCACAGGGTGCATCTCAATAATGGATTATTTTCCTTGTCTCCTTGTTTCCTTGGGTTGATCCTGCGTTGATCTGAAAAGACAGGATGGATGAGAGTGGGATGAGTGGAAGTCTAGCAGCTGAATGGTGGGTGTGCTTCCACCTGTCCCAGCTCTTCTAGATCAGTGACAAGGAGAGGGAGGCAACTTCCAAAACATTGAGATTCACCCATGGTGAAGTGATCAATGAGGTTATGTATACTTGCCGGGAGGAGAACGGATCATAATAATGTCCGGAACGGAGCAAATGGAACGGCATCAAACGCACACGGAAACCATTTGTTTGACGTAGTTGATACCATTCCACCTATTCCGGTCCAGCCATTACCACGAGCCCGTCCTCCCCACTAATTAAGGTGCCACTGACTCTCCTGTGGTGCTGGTCCGAGCAGGTTCCACTCACACGCTCCCCTCTGGAGGAAACGGGATAAATATGACATCATTTACATTTAAGTCATTTAGCAGACGCTCTTATCCAGAGCGATCATCAGAGGTGATTCATTGATGGGGTGAATGGCCTCGTGCTCCAGGCACTGCTTACACACATCTTTATTGCTTTCTATTATAGTGATACATTTCCTCCACTGTAAGAATGTTGATAGGAGGGAAATGGCCTTTTCGCCCTCATTGAAGTAGAATGGGAGTCCTTTCCTTAATTATCTATTGGAGCCAGTAGGGGGCGTGTGTGAGTCAGTAGGTAGGGGGCGTGTGTGAGACAGTAGGGGGCGTGTGTGAGACAGTAGGGGGCGTGTGTGAGCCAGTAGGGGGCGTGTGTGAGACAGTAGGGGGCGTGTGTGAGACAGTGGGGGGCGTGTGTGAGCCAGTAGGGGGCGTGTGTGAGACAGTAGGGGGCGTGTGTGTGAGACAGTAGGGGGCGTGTGTGAGCCAGTAGGGGGCGTGTGTGAGACAGTAGGGGGCGTGTGTGTGAGACAGTAGGGGGCGTGTGTGAACCAGTAGGGGGCGTGTGTGAGCCAGTAGGGGGCGTGTGTGAGACAGTAGGGGGCGTGTGTGAGCCAGTAGGGGGCGTGTGTGAGCCAGTAGGGGGCGTGTGTGAGACAGTAGGGGGCGTGTGTGAGCCAGTAGGGGGCATATGTGAGACAGTAGGGGGCGTGTGTGAGCCAGTAGGGGGCGTGTGTGAGCCAGTAGGGGGCGTGTGTGAGACAGTAGGGGGCGTGTGTGAGACAGTAGGGGGCGTATGTGAGACAGTAGGGGGCGTGTGTGAGACAGTAGGGGGGGTGTGTGAGACAGTAGGGGGCGTATGTGAGACAGTAGGGGGCGTGTGTGAGACAGTAGGGGGCGTGTGTGAGACAGTAGGGGGCGTGTGTGAGACAGTAGGGGGCGTGTGTGAGACAGACAGTAGGGGGCGTGTGTGAGACAGTAGGGGGCGTGTGTGAGACAGTAGGGGGCGTGTGTGAGCCAGTAGGGGGCGTGTGTGAGACAGTAGGGGGCGTATGTGAGCCAGTACACAGACAGAACACAGACACACAGACACACAAGAACACACACACACACAGAAAGTGCTGTGTCACAAATTTAATTTCTGAAAGGTAATACATTTTTGCACACCAACATGATCACAGAACAGCACCTAAGGTGACAATGGAACATTGGGTCAGACAGTTACTCATTAGTTAGATTTATAATAGTAAGTTTAATTGTTTTTGTGTGTGCGCAGGTACATGTGTGTGTGTTGCACAATAATGTGTTTTCCTTTCAGCCTTTTCAGTTCCTCTTTGGAGAGAAGACAATTAGATTTGCTCGGTAGGGAGGGAGGGAAAGAGGGAGGGAGGGAAAGAGAGGGAGAGAGAGAGGGAGGGAGGGAGGGAGGGAAAGAGGGAGGGAGGGAAAAAGAGGGAGAGAGAGAGGGAGGAAGGGAGGGAGGGAAAGAGGGAGGGAGGGAACGAGAGGGAGAGAGAGAGGGAGGGTAAGAGGGAGGGAGGGAAAGAGAGGGAGAGAGGGAGGGAGGGAAAGAGAGGGAGAGAGGGAGGGAGGGAAAGAGAGGGATAGTATAGTATAGTAGTATAGCATATAGCATATAGAGAGAGGGAGGCAGAGAGGGAGGGAGGCAGAGAGGGAGGAAGGGAAAGAGGGAGGCAGAAAGAGAGAGAGAGAGAGAGAGAGAGAGAGAGAGAGAGAGAGAGAGAGAGAGAGAGAGAGAGAGAGAGAGAGAGAGAGAGAGAGAGAGAGAGAGGGAGGGAGGGAGGGAGGGAGGGAGGGAGGGAGGGAGGGAGGGAGGGAGAAAAAAGAGAAGAGGTGCTATGCAAATATCAGTGACAGTGCACTTCTGTTTCATGCCTTACATTCCACTACGATACTACTACTATACTACTATACTACTATACTACTATACTACTATACTATAGCTACTACTATACTATAGCTACTACTATACTACTATACTACTATACTATAGCTACTACTATGCTATAGCTACTACTATACTAATATACTACTATACTATAGCTACTACTATACTATAGCCACTACTATACTACTATACTACTATACTATAGCTACTACTATACTACTATACTACTCTACTATAGCTACCACTATACTACTATACTACTATACTACTATACTACTAATATACTACTATGCTACTACTATACTACTATACTACTACTATACTACTATACTATAGCTACTACTATACTACTATACTATAGCTACTACTATACTACTATGATATAGCTACTAATGTACTACTATACTACTATACTATAGCTACTGCTATACTACTATACTACTATACTACTATACTATAGCTTCTACTATACTACTATACTACTATACTACTATAATACTATACTATAGCTACTACTATACTACTATACTATAGCTACTACTATACTACTATACTACTATACTATAGCTACTACTATACTACTATACAGCTATAATATAACTACTACTATAGTGCTATACTGCTAACTGCTACTATACTCCTATACTGTACTACCACGGTGCTACTATACTACTAACCACTACTATACTACTATACTATAACAACTACTATACTACTATACCACTAACTAATACTACTATACAGCTATAATATAACTACTACTATAGTGCTATACTGCTAACTACTACTATACTCATATACTATACTACCACTATACTACTATACCATAGCTACGACTATTACTATAACTACTATCACTATAACCACCACTATACTACTATCACTATAAATACTACTATACTACCATCACTATAAATACTACCATACTACTATCACTATAAATACTACTACACTACCAGCACTATAAATACTACTATACTACTATTGCTATAAATGCAGCTATACCACCAGCACCATAAATACTACTATACCACTATTACTATAAATACTACTATACTACTATACTACTATTACTATAGCTACTACCATACTACCATACTACTATTACTGTAACTACTACTCTACGACTATACTACTACTGTTATAACTACCGCTATACTACTATACTACTAACTACTACTATGCTATTATTACTATACCTACTACCACACTACTGCTGCTATGCTACTATTAATATAACTACTAATATACTACTTTGTTACTATTACTATAACTGCTACTATGCTAGTATTACTATAGCTACTACTATACTACTACTACTACTATACTGATATTACTATAACTACTACTATACTACTATTACCACTATTACTATAACTACTACTATACCACTATTCTATAACTACTACTATACTACTATTACTATAACTACTACTACAATACTTCTGCTATAACCACCACTGTACTACTGATAATACTACTATACTACTACTAAACTACTATTGCTATAACTACTACTATATTACTACTAAACCACTATTACTATAACTACTACTATACTGCTATGCTACTACTAAACTACTATTGCTAGGACTACTACTATACTATTACTATACCACTATTACTATAACTACTGCTATACTACTGTTACTATAACTACTACTATACTACTATACTACTATTGCTATAACTGCTACTATACTACTATTACTATAACGACTACTATACTACTATTACTATAACTACTGCTATACTACTATTACTATAACTAATACTACACTACTACTACTATACTACTACTAAACTACTATTATTATAACACTGCTGTGCTACTATACTACAACCACACTACTATTACTATAGCTGCTACTATACTACTATTACTATAACTACTACTATACTACTATTACTATAACTACTACTATACTACTATTACTATAACTACTACTATACTACTATTACTATAACTACTACTATACTACTATACCATCTATTACTGTAACTACTACTACACTACTATTACTATAACTGATACTATGCTACTACTACTATACTACTACTAAACTACTATTACTATAACACTTCTGTACTACTACCACACTACTATTAATATACCTGCCACTATACTACTATACTACTACTACTATAACTGCTACTGCACTACTACTACTACTATACTACTACTAAACTACTATTACTATAACACTACTGTACTACTAACTACTATACTACTGCTAAACTACTATTACTATAACTGCTACTATACTACTATACTACTACCAAACTACTATTACTATAGCCACTACTATACTACTATACTACTACCAAACTACTATTACTATAACTGCTACTACACTACTACTACTACTATACTACTACTAAACTACTATTACTATAACACTACTGTACTACTAACTACTATACTACTGCTAAACTACTATTACTATAACTGCTACTATACTACCGCTAACCTACTATTACTATAACTACTACTATACTACCAATATGCTACTATTACTATAGCTACTACTATACTACTACTAAATGACTACTATTATAACTACTACTATACTACTAACTACTACTAATAGAACTGTTTCATGCCTTACATTTGATTTACACCTTAAAACAGCTTCAGTCACAGCAGACATCTGAATAATGAGACAATGCACCGTAACACAACTCCACAAAATACCATTCAACAATATGTATCTAAATTACTCTCGGCAGCAAAATACTAAATCAATCAAAGTTTAAGGTAGTCTGGCTGCATTTCTTTTTATACATTTAGGATTTTTCCTTTTTTTAATTTTAATTTTAATTTTAACCCCCATAACTAAAAACCTACCTACTGTATCTGCATCAAGAGTCTCTGTTTCCCTTCCCAGCATGGCTCACAAAACAATGACAGGATTCTTTCCATCACCAACATGGCCGCCCAGCTTGTGTTTATTGGTGTGAGAGGCTAAGCAGATCCTAGATCTGTACCTAAGGGCCAACTTCTCCCCGAAATCCCTCCCAGCCTCCCTCCCCTGGGATCCCGTTAGCCTTCTACAGACAGCAGGACTTATGAATTGTGATCTCCTGATGTTGGATCAAAACAGTGGGAATTCATGAGTTAATAAATGTACTATCTAATTAATGAAGGAATGATTTATTGTCTTTCAAGAGGAAATGAGATGTGTTTTAGTGTTTGTTTTAATATTTCACGTTTCAAAGATTATATCATCACCTCAATTGCACCACCGCATTCTTCTCTCTCATTACATCGACTGGAAAATAAATACGAGACGAGGAAATGTGACAACAAAGAAGGGTCTGGTTCTACCTGTCGGTCATGGGACAGTAAACTGTCTGACATTTTAACAGGGATATACTGTATAAAGATTGGACCTAATGTGAGAGGAGAGAGCTGGAGTGTTCTACCATGAGAACCCTCAATGTTCCCTTAGCTCAGCCTGGTCTCAAACACAGAACCTAAAACCTAAAAGGGATTCCAGGTAGAACCCTTTTGGGTTCCATGTAACACTTTCCACTGAGGGTTTTTACATGGAAACCAAAAGGGTTCTACATGAAACCTAAAAGGGTTCTGCCTGGAACAGAAAAGGGTTCTACCTGGAACAGAAAAGGGTTATCCTATGGGGACAGCCGAAGAACCCTTTAGGAACCCTTTGCCATGTTACGTCTACCCCAGGTTGTTTCGTTTGGTTCCTCTCCAGGATGTTATCTTGACCACCAACACATCTGCATAATCTTTTATGTTTTCATTTAGGCCTGGGTTGCTGTTACACATTCTTTTTTGATGGATTGATCATTGATTGATGATTAGCATGGGGAAATGGGTGCTGTTCCTGTGAGAAGAGGAACACTTTTTTATCACTCCCAGAGCTGTCACTTAGCCTACTGTCTGATCACATAGAGGAGGGAGAGCTGTCACTTAGCCTACTGTCTGATCACAGAGGGAGGGAGAGCTGTCACTTAGCCTACTGTCTGATCACAGAGAGGAGGGAGAGCTGTCACATAGCCTACTGTCTGATCACAGAGAGGAGGGAGAGCTGTCACTTAGCCTACTGTCTGATCACAGAGGGAGGGAGAGCTGTCACTTAGCCTACTGTCTGATCACATAGAGGAGGGAGAGATGTCACTTAGCCTACTGTCTGATCACAGAGAGGAGGGAGAGCTGTCACTTAGCCTACTGTCTGATCACAGAGAGGAGGGAGAGCTGTCACTTAGCCTACTGTCTGATCACAGAGGGAGGGAGAGCTGTCACTTAGCCTACTGTCTGATCACATAGAGGAGGGAGAGATGTCACTTAGCCTACTGTCTGATCACAGAGAGGAGGGAGAGCTGTCACTTAGCCTACTGTCTGATCACAGAGGGAGTGAGAGCTGTCACTTAGCCTACTGTCTGATCACAGAGTGGAGGGAGAGCTGTCACTTAGCCTACTGTCTGATCACAGAGAGGAGGGAGAGCTGTCACTTAGCCTACTGTCTGATCACTGCGGGAGGGAGAGCTGTCACTTAGCCTACTGTCTGATCACAGATTGGAGGGAGAGCTGTCACTTAGCCTACTGTCTGATCACAGATTGGAGGGAGAGCTGTCACTTAGCCTACTGTCTGATCACAGAGAAGAGGGAGAGCTGTCACTTAGTCTACTGTCTGATCACAGAGGGAGGGATAGCTGTCACTTAGCCTACTGTCTGATCACAGATTGGAGGGAGAGCTGTCACTTAGTATACTGTCTGATCACAGAGAGGAGGGAGAGCTGTCACTTAGCCTACTGTCTGATCACAGATTGGAGGGAGTGCTGTCACTTAGCCTACTGTCTGATCACAGAGTGGAGGGAGAGCTGTCACTTAGCCTACAGTCTGATCACAGAGTGGAGGGAGAGCTGTCACTTAGCCTACAGTCTGATCACAGAGTGGAGGGAGAGCTGTCACTTAGCCTACTGTCTGATCACAGAGAGGAGGGAGCTCTGTCACTTAGCCTACTGTCTGATCACTGCGGGGGGAGAGCTGTCACTTGGCCTACTGTCTGATCACTGCGGGAGGGAGAGCTGTCACTTAGCCTCCTGTCTGATCACAGATTGGAGGGAGAGCTGTCACTTAGCCTACTGTCTGATCACAGATTGGAGGGAGAGCTGTCACTTAGCCTACTGTCTGATCACAGAGAAGAGGGAGAGCGGTCACTTAGTCTACTGTCTGATCACAGAGGGAGGGAGAGCTGTCACTTAGCCTACTGTCTGATCACAGATTGGAGGGAGAGCTGTCACTTAGCCTACTGTCTGATCACAGAGAGGAGGTAGAGCTGTCACTTAGCCTACTGTCTGATCACATATTGGAGGGAGAGCTGTCACTTAGCCTACAGTCTGATCACAGAGTGGAGGGAGAGTTGTCACTTAGCCTACAGTCTGATCACAGAGTGGAGGGAGAGCTGTCACTTAGCCTACAGTCTGATCACAGAGTGGAGGGAGAGCTGTCACTTAGCCTACTGTCTGATCACAGAGAGGAGGGAGAGCTGTCACTTAGCCTACTGTCTGATCACAGATTGGAGGGAGAGCTGTCACTTAGCCTACAGTCTGATCACAGAGTGGGGGGAGAGCTGTCACTTAGCCTACAGTCTGATCACAGAGTGGAGGGAGAGCTGTCACTTAGCCTACTGTCTGATCACAGAGTGGAGGGAGAGCTGTCACTTAGCCTACTGTCTGATCACAGAGTGGAGGGAGAGCTGTCACTTAGCCTACTGTCTGATCACAGAGAGGGGGGAGAGCTGTCACTTAGCCTACTGTCTGATCACAGAGAGGAGGGAGCTCTGTCACTTAGCCTACTGTCTGATCACTGCGGGGGGAGAGCTGTCACTTAGCCTGCTGTCTGATCACTGCGGGAGGGAGAGCTGTCACTTAGCCTCCTGTCTGATCACAGATTGGAGGGAGAGCTGTCACTTAGCCTACTGTCTGATCACAGAGAAGAGGGAGAGCTGTCACTTAGTCTACTGTCTGATCACAGAGGGAGGGAGACACTTAGCCTACTGTCTGATCACAGATTGGAGGGAGAGCTGTCACTTAGCCTACTGTCTGATCACAGAGAGGAGGGAGAGCTGTCACTTAGCCTACTGTCTGATCACAGATTGGAGGGAGAGCTGTCACTTAGCCTACTGTTTGATCACAGAGAAGAGGGAGAGCTGTCACTTAGTCTACTGTCTGATCACAGAGGGAGGGAGAGCTGTCACTTAGCCTACTGTCTGATCACAGATTGGAGGGAGAGCTGTCACTTAGCCTACTGTCTGATCACAGAGAGGAGGGAGAGCTGTCACTTAGCCTACTGTCTGATCACAGATTGGAGGGAGAGCTGTCACTTAGCCTACAGTCTGATCACAGAGTGGAGGGAGAGCTGTCACTTAGCCTACAGTCTGATCACAGAGTGGAGGGAGAGCTGTCACTTAGCCTACAGTCTGATCACAGAGTGGAGGGAGAGCTGTCACTTAGCCTACTGTCTGATCACAGAGAGGAGGGAGAGCTGTCACTTAGCCTACTGTCTGATCGCAGATTGGAGGGAGAGCTGTCACTTAGCCTACAGTCTGATCACAGAGTGGAGGGATAGCTGTCACTTAGCCTACAGTCTGATCACAGATTGGAGGGAGAGCTGTCACTTAGCCTACTGTCTGATCACAGAGAGGATGGAGAGCTGTCACTTAGCCTACTGTCTGATCACAGAGAGGAGGGAGAGCTGTCACTTAGCCTACTGTCTGATCACAGAGAGGAGGGAGAGCTGTCACTTAGCCTACTGTCTGATCACAGAGGGAGTGAGAGCTGTCACTTAGCCTACTGTCTGATCACAGAGTGGAGGGAGAGCTGTCACTTAGCCTACTGTCTGATCACAGAGAGGAGGGAGAGCTGTCACTTAGCCTACTGTCTGATCACTGCGGGAGGGAGAGCTGTCACTTAGCCTACTGTCTGATCACAGATTGGAGGGAGAGCTGTCACTTAGCCTACTGTCTGATCACAGATTGGAGGGAGAGCTGTCACTTAGCCTACTGTCTGATCACAGAGAAGAGGGAGAGCTGTCACTTAGTCTACTGTCTGATCACAGAGGGAGGGATAGCTGTCACTTAGCCTACTGTCTGATCACAGATTGGAGGGAGAGCTGTCACTTAGTATACTGTCTGATCACAGAGAGGAGGGAGAGCTGTCACTTAGCCTACTGTCTGATCACAGATTGGAGGGAGAGCTGTCACTTAGCCTACTGTCTGATCACAGAGTGGAGGGAGAGCTGTCACTTAGCCTACAGTCTGATCACAGAGTGGAGGGAGAGCTGTCACTTAGCCTACAGTCTGATCACAGAGTGGAGGGAGAGCTGTCACTTAGCCTACTGTCTGATCACAGAGAGGAGGGAGCTCTGTCACTTAGCCTACTGTCTGATCACTGCGGGGGGAGAGCTGTCACTTGGCCTACTGTCTGATCACTGCGGGAGGGAGAGCTGTCACTTAGCCTCCTGTCTGATCACAGATTGGAGGGAGAGCTGTCACTTAGCCTACTGTCTGATCACAGATTGGAGGGAGAGCTGTCACTTAGCCTACTGTCTGATCACAGAGAAGAGGGAGAGCGGTCACTTAGTCTACTGTCTGATCACAGAGGGAGGGAGAGCTGTCACTTAGCCTACTGTCTGATCACAGATTGGAGGGAGAGCTGTCACTTAGCCTACTGTCTGATCACAGAGAGGAGGTAGAGCTGTCACTTAGCCTACTGTCTGATCACATATTGGAGGGAGAGCTGTCACTTAGCCTACAGTCTGATCACAGAGTGGAGGGAGAGTTGTCACTTAGCCTACAGTCTGATCACAGAGTGGAGGGAGAGCTGTCACTTAGCCTACAGTCTGATCACAGAGTGGAGGGAGAGCTGTCACTTAGCCTACTGTCTGATCACAGAGAGGAGGGAGAGCTGTCACTTAGCCTACTGTCTGATCACAGATTGGAGGGAGAGCTGTCACTTAGCCTACAGTCTGATCACAGAGTGGGGGGAGAGCTGTCACTTAGCCTACAGTCTGATCACAGAGTGGAGGGAGAGCTGTCACTTAGCCTACTGTCTGATCACAGAGTGGAGGGAGAGCTGTCACTTAGCCTACTGTCTGATCACAGAGTGGAGGGAGAGCTGTCACTTAGCCTACTGTCTGATCACAGAGAGGGGGGAGAGCTGTCACTTAGCCTACTGTCTGATCACAGAGAGGAGGGAGCTCTGTCACTTAGCCTACTGTCTGATCACTGCGGGGGGAGAGCTGTCACTTAGCCTGCTGTCTGATCACTGCGGGAGGGAGAGCTGTCACTTAGCCTCCTGTCTGATCACAGATTGGAGGGAGAGCTGTCACTTAGCCTACTGTCTGATCACAGAGAAGAGGGAGAGCTGTCACTTAGTCTACTGTCTGATCACAGAGGGAGGGAGACACTTAGCCTACTG